>NW_027285506.1:15000-45177 GCF_040894005.1 Engystomops pustulosus | reverse complement strand
CGGCCAGACTTGGCGGCAAGTCCCGGGGAGGAATAATGCCCATGGAAGTAGGAGCTCCTACTTCCAAAGGGGCAAGTCAGCGGGAGAAGCCACTTCGCCTACCCGGCCAAGTGTCACTGTCCCCCGGCCAGACTTGGGCGGCAAGTCCCGGGGAGGAATAATGCCCATGGAAGTAGGAGCTCACTTGGCTCTAAGTCTTCGAGAGGTATAATGCCCATGGAAGTAAGAGCTCCTACTTCCAAAGGGGCAAGTCAGCGGGAGAAGCCACTTCGCCTACCCGGCCAAGTGTCACTGTCCCCCGGCCAGACTTGGCGGGAAGTCCCGGGGAGGAATAATGCCCATGGAAGTAGGAGCTCCTACTTCCAAAGGGGCAAGTCAGCGGGAGAAGCCACTTCGCCTACCCGGCCAAGTGTCACTGTCCCCCGGCCAGACTTGGCGGCAAGTCCCGGGAGGAATAATGCCCATGGAAGTAGGAGCTCCTACTTCCAAAGGGGCAAGTCAGCGGGAGAAGCCACTTCGCCTACCCGGCCAAGTGTCACTGTCCCCCGGCCAGACTTGGCGGCAAGTCCCGGGGAGGAATAATGCCCATGGAAGTAGGAGCTCACTTGGCTCTAAGTCTTCGAGAGGTATAATGCCCATGGAAGTAAGAGCTCCTACTTCCAAAGGGGCAAGTCAGCGGGAGAAGCCACTTCGCCTACCCGGCCAAGTGTCACTGTCCCCCGGCCAGACTTGGCGGCAAGTCCGGGGAGGAATAATGCCCATGGAAGTAGGAGCTCACTTGGCTCTAAGTCTTCGAGAGGTATAATGCCCATGGAAGTAAGAGCTCCTACTTCCAAAGGGGCAAGTCAGCGGGAGAAGCCACTTCGCCTACCCGGCCAAGTGTCACTGTCCCCCGGCCAGACTTGGCGGCAAGTCCCGGGGAGGAATAATGCCCATGGAAGTAGGAGCTCCTACTTCCAAAGGGGCAAGTCAGCGGGAGAAGCCACTTCGCCTACCCGGCCAAGTGTCACTGTCCCCCGGCCAGACTTGGCGGCAAGTCCCGGGGAGGAATAATGCCCATGGAAGTAGGAGCTCCTACTTCCAAAGGGGCAAGTCAGCGGGAGAAGCCACTTCGCCTACCCGGCCAAGTGTCACTGTCCCCCGGCCAGACTTGGCGGCAAGTCCCGGGGAGGAATAATGCCCATGGAAGTAGGAGCTCCTACTTCCAAAGGGGCAAGTCAGCGGGAGAAGCCACTTCGCCTACCCGGCCAAGTGTCACTGTCCCCCGGCCAGACTTGGCGGCAAGTCCCGGGGAGGAATAATGCCCATGGAAGTAGGAGCTCACTTGGCTCTAAGTCTTCGAGAGGTATAATGCCCATGGAAGTAAGAGCTCCTACTTCCAAAGGGGCAAGTCAGCGGGAGAAGCCACTTCGCCTACCCGGCCAAGTGTCACTGTCCCCCGGCCAGACTTGGCGGGAAGTCCCGGGGAGGAATAATGCCCATGGAAGTAGGAGCTCCTACTTCCAAAGGGGCAAGTCAGCGGGAGAAGCCACTTCGCCTACCCGGCCAAGTGTCACTGTCCCCCGGCCAGACTTGGCGGCAAGTCCCGGGGAGGAATAATGCCCATGGAAGTAGGAGCTCCTACTTCCAAAGGGGCAAGTCAGCGGGAGAAGCCACTTCGCCTACCCGGCCAAGTGTCACTGTCCCCCGGCCAGACTTGGCGGCAAGTCCCGGGGAGGAATAATGCCCATGGAAGTAGGAGCTCCTACTTCCAAAGGGGCAAGTCAGCGGGAGAAGCCACTTCGCCTACCCGGCCAAGTGTCACTGTCCCCCGGCCAGACTTGGCGGCAAGTCCCGGGGAGGAATAATGCCCATGGAAGTAGGAGCTCACTTGGCTCTAAGTCTTCGAGAGGTATAATGCCCATGGAAGTAAGAGCTCCTACTTCCAAAGGGGCAAGTCAGCGGGAGAAGCCACTTCGCCTACCCGGCCAAGTGTCACTGTCCCCCGGCCAGACTTGGCGGGAAGTCCCGGGGAGGAATAATGCCCATGGAAGTAGGAGCTCCTACTTCCAAAGGGGCAAGTCAGCGGGAGAAGCCACTTCGCCTACCCGGCCAAGTGTCACTGTCCCCCGGCCAGACTTGGCGGCAAGTCCCGGGGAGGAATAATGCCCATGGAAGTAGGAGCTCCTACTTCCAAAGGGGCAAGTCAGCGGGAGAAGCCACTTCGCCTACCCGGCCAAGTGTCACTGTCCCCCGGCCAGACTTGGCGGCAAGTCCCGGGGAGGAATAATGCCCATGGAAGTAGGAGCTCACTTGGCTCTAAGTCTTCGAGAGGTATAATGCCCATGGAAGTAAGAGCTCCTACTTCCAAAGGGGCAAGTCAGCGGGAGAAGCCACTTCGCCTACCCGGCCAAGTGTCACTGTCCCCCGGCCAGACTTGGCGGCAAGTCCCGGGGAGGAATAATGCCCATGGAAGTAGGAGCTCCTACTTCCAAAGGGGCAAGTCAGCGGGAGAAGCCACTTCGCCTACCCGGCCAAGTGTCACTGTCCCCCGGCCAGACTTGGCGGCAAGTCCCGGGGAGGAATAATGCCCATGGAAGTAGGAGCTCCTACTTCCAAAGGGGCAAGTCAGCGGGAGAAGCCACTTCGCCTACCCGGCCAAGTGTCACTGTCCCCCGGCCAGACTTGGCGGCAAGTCCCGGGGAGGAATAATGCCCATGGAAGTAGGAGCTCACTTGGCTCTAAGTCTTCGAGAGGTATAATGCCCATGGAAGTAAGAGCTCCTACTTCCAAAGGGGCAAGTCAGCGGGAGAAGCCACTTCGCCTACCCGGCCAAGTGTCACTGTCCCCCGGCCAGACTTGGCGGCAAGTCCCGGGGAGGAATAATGCCCCATGGAGCTCGGGCAGACTAGAAGTAACCTCGTCTGCCCGCTGGAGGGCGCCCTTCCCGGAGCGGAGGGGACCCCCTTGGCCACAAAGTGCAAGCCGAGTTTGGAGCTCGAAACCCGGCCACGCTTGGTCGTAGGTCCCGGTGAGGAACATGGCCATGGAAGTCGGAGCTCAAACCTCCAAATTGACCTCAGCGGGAGCACTTGCTGAGGCTGCCCGGGCATGGGTTACTGTTCCCCGGGCACACTTGGTCGTAGGTCCAAGTGTGGAACGTGTCCATGGAAGTTGAAGTGAAGAGAACCGCGAAAGGGAGTTTTTGCGCGAAGCCGCGGCCGAGGAGGGCTCACCGATCCCGGCGTGATTTCTGCCAGGCCCGGTACCCAAACCGAACTCCGCATGGTGGCTGGATCCGCGACCCTGGAACCCTGGGCCGGGAGCCTAGGGGCGAGAGGGGCCCCATGGAGCTCGGGCAGACTAGAAGTACCCTCGTCTGCCCGCTGGAGGGCGCCCTTCCCGGAGCGGAGGGGACCCCCCAAGCGACCAAGTGCAAGCCGAGTTTGGAGCTCGAAACCCGGCCACACTTGGTAGTATGTCCCGGTGAGGAACATGCCCATGGAAGTAAGAGCTCAGCGGGAGCAGCCACTCAGGCTACCCGGGAATGTGTCACTGTCCCCCGGCCAAGACTTGGCGGCAAGTCCCGGGGAGGAATAGTTCCCATGGAAGTAGCTCAGCGGGAGCAGCCGCTCAGGCTACCCGGGAATGTGTCACTGTCCCCCGGCCAGACTTGGCGGCAGGTCCCGGGGAGGAATAGTGCTCATGGAAGTAGCTCAGCGGGAGCAGCCACTCAGGCTACCCGGGAATGTGTCACTGTCCCTCGGCCACACTTGGTCGTTGATTCCTGATGAGGAACATGCCCATGGAACTAAAGAGTGCAGCGGGAGCAGCCGCTCAGGCTACCCGGGAATGTGTCACTGTCCCCCGGCCAGACTTGGCGGCAGGTCCCGGGGAGGAATAGTGCCCATGGAAGTCGGAGCTCCAACCTCCAAGTTGACCTCAGCGGGAGCAGCCGCTGAGGCTACCCGGGCATGGGTGACTGTTCCCCGGGCACACTTGGTCGTAGGTCCAAGTGTGGAACGTGTCCATGGAAGTTGAAGGGAAGAGAACCGCGAAAGGGAGTTTGGAGGCTGAGCCGCGGCCGAGGAGGTCTCACCGATCCCGGCGTGATTCCAGCCAGGCCCGGTACCCTATACCGAACTCGACAGGGTGGCTGTATCCGGGACCCTGGAACCCTGGGCGGGGAGCCTAGGGGCGAGAGGGGCCCCATGGAGCTCGGGCAGACTAGAAGTACCCTCGTCTGCCCGCTGGAGGGCGCCCTTCCCGGAGCGGAGGGGACCCCCCAAGCGACCAAGTGCAAGCCGAGTTTGGAGCTCGAAACCCGGCCACACTTGGTAGTATGTCCCGGTGAGGAACATGCCCATGGAAGTAAGAGCTCAGCGGGAGCAGCCACTCAGGCTACCCGGGAATGTGTCACTGTCCCCCGGCCAAGACTTGGCGGCAAGTCCCGGGGAGGAATAGTTCCCATGGAAGTAGCTCAGCGGGAGCAGCCACTCAGGCTACCCGGGAATGTGTCACTGTCCCCCGGCCAGACTTGGCGGCAGGTCCCGGGGAGGAATAGTGCTCATGGAAGTAGCTCAGCGGGAGCAGCTGCTGAGGCTACCCGGGAATGTGTCACTGTCCCTGGGCCACACTTGGTCGTTGGTTCCTGATGAGGAACATGCCCATGGAAGTAAGAGTTCAGCGGGAGAAGCCGCTCAGGCTACCCGGGAATGTGTCACTGTCCCTCGGCCAGACTTGGCGGCAGGTCCCGGGGAGGAATAGTGCCCATGGAAGTCGGAGCTCCAACCTCCAAGTTGACCTCAGCGGGAGCAGCCGCTGAGGCTACCCGGGCATGGGTGACTGTTCCCCGGCCACACTTGGTCGGAGGTCCCGGTGTGGAACATGCCCATGGAAGTTGAAGGGAAGAGAACCGCGAAAGGGAGTTTGGAGGCTGAGCCGCGGCCGAGGAGGTCTCACCGATCCCGGCGTGATTCCAGCCAGGCCCGGTACCCTATACCGAACTCTACAGGGTGGCTGTATCCGGGACCCTGGAACCCTGGGCGGGGAGCCTAGGGGCGAGAGGGGCCCCATGGAGCTCGGGCAGACTAGAAGTACCCTCGTCTGCCCGCTGGAGGGCGCCCTTCCCGGAGCGGAGGGGACCCCCAAGCGACCAAGTGCAAGCCGAGTTTGGAGCTCGAAACCCGGCCACACTTGGTAGTATGTCCCGGTGAGGAACATGCCCATGGAAGTAAGAGCTCAGCGGGAGCAGCCACTCAGGCTACCCGGGAATGTGTCACTGTCCCCCGGCCAAGACTTGGCGGCAAGTCCCGGGGAGGAATAGTGCCCATGGAAGTAGCTCAGCGGGAGCAGCCGCTCAGGCTACCCGGGAATGTGTCACTGTCCCCCGGCCAGACTTGGCGGCAGGTCCCGGGGAGGAATAGTGCTCATGGAAGTAGCTCAGCGGGAGCAGCTGCTGAGGCTACCCGGGAATGTGTCACTGTCCCTGGGCCACACTTGGTCGTTGGTTCCTGATGAGGAACATGCCCATGGAAGTAAGAGTTCAGCGGGAGCAGCCGCTCAGGGCTACCCGGGAATGTGTCACTGTCCCCCGGCCAGACTTGGCGGCAGGTCCCGGGGAGGAATAGTGCCCATGGAAGTCGGAGCTCCAGCCTCCAAGTTGACCTCAGCGGGAGCAGCCGCTGAGGCTACCCGGGCATGGGTGACTGTTCCCCGGCCACACTTGGTCGGAGGTCCCGGTGTGGAACATGCCCATGGAAGTTGAAGGGAAGAGAACCGCGAAAGGGAGTTTGGAGGCTGAGCCGCGGCCGAGGAGGTCTCACCGATCCCGGCGTGATTCCAGCCAGGCCCGGTACCCTATACCGAACTCGGCAGGGTGGCTGTATCCGGGACCCTGGAACCCTGGGCGGGGAGCCTAGGGGCGAGAGGGGCCCCATGGAGCTCGGGCAGACTAGAAGTACCCTCGTCTGCCCGCTGGAGGGCGCCCTTCCCGGAGCGGAGGGGACCCCCAAGCGACCAAGTGCAAGCCGAGTTTGGAGCTCGAAACCCGGCCACACTTGGTAGTATGTCCCGGTGAGGAACATGCCCATGGAAGTAAGAGCTCAGCGGGAGCAGCCACTCAGGCTACCCGGCAATGTGTCACTGTCCCCCGGCCAAGACTTGGCGGCAAGTCCGGGGAGGAATAGTGCCCATGGAAGTAGCTCAGCGGGAGCAGCCGCTCAGGCTACCCGGGAATGTGTCACTGTCCCCCGGCCAGACTTGGCGGCAGGTCCCGGGGAGGAATAGTGCTCATGGAAGTAGCTCAGCGGGAGCAGCTGCTGAAGATACCCGGGAATGTGTCACTGTCCCTGGGCCACACTTGGTCGTTGGTTCCTGATGAGGAACATGCCCATGGAAGTAAGAGTTCAGCGGGAGAAGCCGCTCAGGCTACCCGGGAATGTGTCACTGTCCCCCGGCCAGACTTGGCGGCAGGTCCCGGGGAGGAATAGTGCCCATGGAAGTCGGAGCTCCAACCTCCAAGTTGACCTCAGCGGGAGCACTTGCTGAGGCTACCCGGGCATGGGCGACTGTTCCCCGGCCACACTTGGTCGGAGGTCCCGGTGTGGAACATGCCCATGGAAGTTGAAGGGAAGAGAACCGCGAAAGGAGTTTGGAGGCTGAGCCGCGGCCGAGGAGGTCTCACCGATCCCGGCGTGATTCCAGCCAGGCCCGGTACCCTATACCGAACTCGGCAGGGTGGCTGTATCCGGGACCCTGGAACCCTGGGCGGGGAGCCTAGGGGCGAGAGGGGCCCCATGGAGCTCGGGCAGACTAGAAGTACCCTCGTCTGCCGCTGGAGGGCGCCCTTCCCGGAGCGGAGGGGACCCCCAAGCGACCAAGTGCAAGCCGAGTTTGGAGCTCGAAACCCGGCCACACTTGGTAGTATGTCCCGGTGAGGAACATGCCCATGGAAGTAAGAGCTCAGCGGGAGCAGCCACTCAGGCTACCCGGCAATGTGTCACTGTCCCCCGGCCAAGACTTGGCGGCAAGTCCCGGGGAGGAATAGTGCCCATGGAAGTAGCTCAGCGGGAGCAGCCGCTCAGGCTACCCGGGAATGTGTCACTGTCCCCGGCCAGACTTGGCGGCAGGTCCCGGGGAGGAATAGTGCTCATGGAAGTAGCTCAGCGGGAGCAGCTGCTGAAGATACCCGGGAATGTGTCACTGTCCCTGGGCCACACTTGGTCGTTGGTTCCTGATGAGGAACATGCCCATGGAAGTAAGAGTTCAGCGGGAGAAGCCGCTCAGGCTACCCGGGAATGTGTCACTGTCCCCCGGCCAGACTTGGCGGCAGGTCCCGGGGAGGAATAGTGCCCATGGAAGTCGGAGCTCCAACCTCCAAGTTGACCTCAGCGGGAGCACTTGCTGAGGCTACCCGGGCATGGGCGACTGTTCCCCGGCCACACTTGGTCGGAGGTCCCGGTGTGGAACATGCCCATGGAAGGTGAAGGGAAGAGAACCGCGAAAGGGAGTTTGGAGGCTGAGCCGCGGCCGAGGAGGTCTCACCGATCCCCGGCGTGATTCCAGCCAGGCCCGGTACCCTATACCGAACTCGGCAGGGTGGCTGTATCCGGGACCCTGGAACCCTGGGCGGGGAGCCTAGGGGCGAGAGGGGCCCCATGGAGCTCGGGCAGACTAGAAGTACCCCTCGTCTGCCCGCTGGAGGGCGCCCTTCCCGGAGCGGAGGGGACCCCCAAGCGACCAAGTGCAAGCCGAGTTTGGAGCTCGAAACCCGGCCACACTTGGTAGTATGTCCCGGTGAGGAACATGCCCATGGAAGTAAGAGCTCAGCGGGAGCAGCCACTCAGGCTACCCGGCAATGTGTCACTGTCCCCCGGCCAAGACTTGGCGGCAAGTCCCGGGGAGGAATAGTGCCCATGGAAGTAGCTCAGCGGGAGCAGCCGCTCAGGCTACCCGGGAATGTGTCACTGTCCCCCGGCCAGACTTGGCGGCAGGTCCCGGGGAGGAATAGTGCTCATGGAAGTAGCTCAGCGGGAGCAGCTGCTGAAGATACCCGGGAATGTGTCACTGTCCCTGGGCCACACTTGGTCGTTGGTTCCTGATGAGGAACATGCCCATGGAAGTAAGAGTTCAGCGGGAGAAGCCGCTCAGGCTACCCGGGAATGTGTCACTGTCCCCCGGCCAGACTTGGCGGCAGGTCCCGGGGAGGAATAGTGCCCATGGAAGTCGGAGCTCCAACCTCCAAGTTGACCTCAGCGGGAGCACTTGCTGAGGCTACCCGGGCATGGGCGACTGTTCCCCGGCCACACTTGGTCGGAGGTCCCGGTGTGGAACATGCCCATGGAAGTTGAAGGGAAGAGAACCGCGAAAGGGAGTTTGGAGGCTGAGCCGCGGCCGAGGAGGTCTCACCGATCCCGGCGTGATTCCAGCCAGGCCCGGTACCCTATACCGAACTCGACAGGGTGGCTGTATCCGGGACCCTGGAACCCTGGGCGGGGAGCCTAGGGGCGAGAGGGGCCCCATGGAGCTCGGGCAGACTAGAAGTACCCTCGTCTGCCCGCTGGAGGGCGCCCTTCCCGGAGCGGAGGGGACCCCCCAAGCGACCAAGTGCAAGCCGAGTTTGGAGCTCGAAACCCGGCCACACTTGGTAGTATGTCCCGGTGAGGAACATGCCCATGGAAGTAAGAGCTCAGCGGGAGCAGCCACTCAGGCTACCCGGGAATGTGTCACTGTCCCCGGCCAGACTTGGCGGCAGGTCCCGGGGAGGAATAGTGCCCATGGAAGTAGCCCAGCGGGAGCAGCCGCTCAGGCTACCCGGGAATGTGTCACTGTCCCCGGCCAGACTTGGCGGCAGGTCCCGGGGAGGAATAGTGCTCATGGAAGTAGCTCAGCGGGAGCAGCTGCTGAGGCTACCCGGGAATGTGTCACTGTCCCTGGGCAACACTTGGTCGTTGGTTCCTGATGAGGAACATGCCCATGGAAGTAAGAGTTCAGCGGGAGAAGCCGCTCAAGCTACCCGGGAATGTGTCACTGTCCCCCGGCCAGACTTGGCGGCAGGTCCCGGGGAGGAATAGTGCCCATGGAAGTCGGAGCTCCAACCTCCAAGTTGACCTCAGCGGGAGCACTTGCTGAGGCTACCCGGGCATGGGCGACTGTTCCCCGGCCACACTTGGTCGGAGGTCCCGGTGTGGAACATGCCCATGGAAGTTGAAGGGAAGAGAACCGCGAAAGGGAGTTTGGAGGCTGAGCCGCGGCCGAGGAGGTCTCACCGATCCCGGCGTGATTCCAGCCAGGCCCGGTACCCTATACCGAACTCGGCAGGGTGGCTGTATCCGGGACCCTGGAACCCTGGGCGGGGAGCCTAGGGGCGAGAGGGGCCCCATGGAGCTCGGGCAGACTAGAAGTACCCTCGTCTGCCCGCTGGAGGGCGCCCTTCCCGGAGCGGAGGGGACCCCCAAGCGACCAAGTGCAAGCCGAGTTTGGAGCTCGAAACCCGGCCACACTTGGTAGTATGTCCCGGTGAGGAACATGCCCATGGAAGTAAGAGCTCAGCGGGAGCAGCCACTCAGGCTACCCGGCAATGTGTCCACTGTCCCCCGGCCAAGACTTGGCGGCAAGTCCCGGGGAGGAATAGTGCCCATGGAAGTAGCTCAGCGGGAGCAGCCGCTCAGGCTACCCGGGAATGTGTCACTGTCCCCCGGCCAGACTTGGCGGCAGGTCCCGGGGAGGAATAGTGCTCATGGAAGTAGCTCAGCGGGAGCAGCTGCTGAAGATACACGGGAATGTGTCACTGTCCCTGGGCCACACTTGGTCGTTGGTTCCTGATGAGGAACATGCCCATGGAAGTAAGAGTTCAGCGGGAGAAGCCGCTCAGGCTACCCGGGAATGTGTCACTGTCCCCCGGCCAGACTTGGCGGCAGGTCCCGGGGAGGAATAGTGCCCATGGAAGTCGGAGCTCCAACCTCCAAGTTGACCTCAGCGGGAGCACTTGCTGAGGCTACCCGGGCATGGGCGACTGTTCCCCGGCCACACTTGGTCGGAGGTCCCGGTGTGGAACATGCCCATGGAAGTTGAAGGGAAGAGAACCGCGAAAGGGAGTTTGGAGCTGAGCCGCGGCCGAGGAGGTCTCACCGATCCCGGCGTGATTCCAGCCAGGCCCGGTACCCTATACCGAACTCGGCAGGGTGGCTGTATCCGGGACCCTGGAACCCTGGGCGGGGAGCCTAGGGGCGAGAGGGGCCCCATGGAGCTCGGGCAGACTAGAAGTACCCTCGTCTGCCCGCTGGAGGGCGCCCTTCCCGGAGCGGAGGGGACCCCCAAGCGACCAAGTGCAAGCCGAGTTTGGAGCTCGAAACCCGGCCACACTTGGTAGTTGGTCCCGGTGAGGAACATGCCCATGGAAGTAAGAGCTCAGCGGGAGCAGCCACTCAGGCTACCCGGCAATGTGTCACTGTCCCCCGGCCAAGACTTGGCGGCAAGTCCCGGGGAGGAATAGTGCCCATGGAAGTAGCTCAGCGGGAGCAGCTGCTGAGGCTACCCGGGAATGTGTCACTGTCCCCCGGCCAGACTTGGCGGCAGGTCCCGGGGAGGAATAGTGCTCATGGAAGTAGCTCAGCGGGAGCAGCTGCTGAGGCTACCCGGGAATGTGTCACTGTCCCTGGGCAACACTTGGTCGTTGGTTCCTGATGAGGAACATGCCCATGGAAGTAAGAGTTCAGCGGGAGAAGCCGCTCAAGCTACCCGGGAATGTGTCACTGTCCCCCGGCCAGACTTGGCGGCAGGTCCCGGGGAGGAATAGTGCCCATGGAAGTCGGAGCTCCAGCCTCCAAGTTGACCTCAGCGGGAGCAGCCGCTGAGGCTACCCGGGCATGGGTGACTGTTCCCCGGCCACACTTGGTCGGAGGTCCCGGTGTGGAACATGCCCATGGAAGTTGAAGGAAGAGAACCGCGAAAGGGAGTCTTGAGGCTGAGCCGCGGCCGAGGAGGTCTCACCGATCCCGGCGTGATTCCAGCCAGGCCCGGTACCCTATACCGAACTCGACAGGGTGGCTGTATCCGGGACCCTGGAACCCTGGGCGGGGAGCCTAGGGGCGAGAGGGGCCCCATGGAGCTCGGGCAGACTAGAAGTACCCTCGTCTGCCCGCTGGAGGGCGCCCTTCCCGGAGCGGAGGGGACCCCCCAAGCGACCAAGTGCAAGCCGAGTTGGAGCTCGAAACCCGGCCACACTTGGTAGTTGGTCCCGGTGAGGAACATGCCCATGGAAGTAAGAGCTCAGCGGGAGCAGCCACTCAGGCTACCCGGCAATGTGTCACTGTCCCCCGGCCAAGACTTGGCGGCAAGTCCGGGGAGGAATAGTGCCCATGGAAGTAGCTCAGCGGGAGCAGCTGCTGAGGCTACCCGGGAATGTGTCACTGTCCCCCGGCCAGACTTGGCGGCAGGTCCCGGGGAGGAATAGTGCTCATGGAAGTAGCTCAGCGGGAGCAGCTGCTGAGGCTACCCGGGAATGTGTCACTGTCCCTGGGCCACACTTGGTCGTTGGTTCCTGATGAGGAACATGCCCATGGAAGTAAGAGTGCAGCGGGAGCAGCCGCTCAGGCTACCCGGGAATGTGTCACTGTCCCCGGCCAGACTTGGCGGCAGGTCCCGGGGAGGAATAGTGCCCATGGAAGTCGGAGCTCCAACCTCCAAGTTGACCTCAGCGGGAGCACTTGCTGAGGCTACCCGGGCATGGGCGACTGTTCCCCGGCCACACTTGGTCGGAGGTCCCGGTGTGGAACATGCCCATGGAAGTTGAAGGGAAGAGAACCGCGAAAGGGAGTTTGGAGGCTGAGCCGCGGCCGAGGAGGTCTCACCGATCCCGGCGTGATTCCAGCCAGGCCCGGTACCCTATACCGAACTCGGCAGGGTGGCTGTATCCGGGACCCTGGAACCCTGGGCGGGGAGCCTAGGGGCGAGAGGGGCCCCATGGAGCTCGGGCAGACTAGAAGTACCCTCGTCTGCCCGCTGGAGGGCGCCCTTCCCGGAGCGGAGGGGACCCCCAAGCGACCAAGTGCAAGCCGAGTTTGGAGCTCGAAACCCGGCCACACTTGGTAGTATGTCCCGGTGAGGAACATGCCCATGGAAGTAAGAGCTCAGCGGGAGCAGCCACTCAGGCTACCCGGCAATGTGTCACTGTCCCCCGGCCAAGACTTGGCGGCAAGTCCCGGGGAGGAATAGTGCCCATGGAAGTAGCTCAGCGGGAGCAGCCGCTCAGGCTACCCGGGAATGTGTCACTGTCCCCCGGCCAAGACTTGGCGGCAGGTCCCGGGGAGGAATAGTGCTCATGGAAGTAGCTCAGCGGGAGCAGCTGCTGAAGATACCCGGGAATGTGTCACTGTCCCTGGGCCACACTTGGTCGTTGGTTCCTGATGAGGAACATGCCCATGGAAGTAAGAGTTCAGCGGGAGAAGCCGCTCAGGCTACCCGGGAATGTGTCACTGTCCCCCGGCCAGACTTGGCGGCAGGTCCCGGGGAGGAATAGTGCCCATGGAAGTCGGAGCTCCAACCTCCAAGTTGACCTCAGCGGGAGCACTTGCTGAGGCTACCCGGGCATGGGCGACTGTTCCCCGGCCACACTTGGTCGGAGGTCCCGGTGTGGAACATGCCCATGGAAGTTGAAGGGAAGAGAACCGCGAAAGGGAGTTTGGAGGCTGAGCCGCGGCCGAGGAGGTCTCACCGATCCCGGCGTGATTCCAGCCAGGCCCGGTACCCTATACCGAACTCGACAGGGTGGCTGTATCCGGGACCCTGGAACCCTGGGCGGGGAGCCTAGGGGCGAGAGGGGCCCCATGGAGCTCGGGCAGACTAGAAGTACCCTCGTCTGCCCGCTGGAGGGCGCCCTTCCCGGAGCGGAGGGGACCCCCCAAGCGACCAAGTGCAAGCCGAGTTTGGAGCTCGAAACCCGGCCACACTTGGTAGTATGTCCCGGTGAGGAACATGCCCATGGAAGTAAGAGCTCAGCGGGAGCAGCCACTCAGGCTACCCGGGAATGTGTCACTGTCCCCCGGCCAAGACTTGGCGGCAAGTCCCGGGGAGGAATAGTGCCCATGGAAGTAGCTCAGCGGGAGCAGCCACTCAGGCTACCCGGGAATGTGTCACTGTCCCCCGGCCAAGACTTGGCGGCAAGTCCCGGGGAGGAATAGTGCTCATGGAAGTAGCTCAGCGGGAGCAGCTGCTGAGGCTACCCGGGAATGTGTCACTGTCCCTGGGCCACACTTGGTCGTTGGTTCCTGATGAGGAACATGCCCATGGAAGTAAGAGTTCAGCGGGAGAAGCCGCTCAAGCTACCCGGGAATGTGTCACTGTCCCCCGGCCAGACTTGGCGGCAGGTCCGGGGAGGAACAGTGCCCATGGAAGTCGGAGCTCCAACCTCCAAGTTGACCTCAGCGGGAGCACTTGCTGAGGCTACCCGGGCATGGGCGACTGTTCCCCGGCCACACTTGGTCGGAGGTCCCGGTGTGGAACATGCCCATGGAAGTTGAAGGGAAGAGAACCGCGAAAGGGAGTTTGGAGGCTGAGCCGCGGCCGAGGAGGTCTCACCGATCCCGGCGTGATTCCAGCCAGGCCCGGTACCCTATACCGAACTCGGCAGGGTGGCTGTATCCGGGACCCTGGAACCCTGGGCGGGGAGCCTAGGGGCGAGAGGGGCCCCATGGAGCTCGGGCAGACTAGAAGTACCCTCGTCTGCCCGCTGGAGGGCGCCCTTCCCGGAGCGGAGGGGACCCCCCAAGCGACCAAGTGCAAGCCGAGTTTGGAGCTCGAAACCCGGCCACACTTGGTAGTATGTCCCGGTGAGGAACATGCCCATGGAAGTAAGAGCTCAGCGGGAGCAGCCACTCAGGCTACCCGGCAATGTGTCACTGTCCCCCGGCCAAGACTTGGCGGCAAGTCCCGGGGAGGAATAGTGCCCATGGAAGTAGCTCAGCGGGAGCAGCCGCTCAGGCTACCCGGGAATGTGTCACTGTCCCCCGGCCAGACTTGGCGGCAGGTCCCGGGGAGGAATAGTGCTCATGGAAGTAGCTCAGCGGGAGCAGCCACTCAGGCTACCCGGGAATGTGTCACTGTCCCTGGGCCACACTTGGTCGTTGGTTCCTGATGAGGAACATGCCCATGGAAGTAAGAGTTCAGCGGGAGCAGCCGCTCAGGGCTACCCGGGAATGTGTCACTGTCCCCCGGCCAGACTTGGCGGCAGGTCCCGGGGAGGAATAGTGCCCATGGAAGTCGGAGCTCCAACCTCCAAGTTGACCTCAGCGGGAGCAGCCGCTGAGGCTACCCGGGCATGGGTGACTGTTCCCCGGCCACACTTGGTCGGAGGTCCCGGTGTGGAACATGCCCATGGAAGTTGAAGGGAAGAGAACCGCGAAAGGGAGTTTGGAGGCTGAGCCGCGGCCGAGGAGGTCTCACCGATCCCGGCGTGATTCCAGCCAGGCCCGGTACCCTATACCGAACTCGGCAGGGTGGCTTTATCCGGGACCCTGGAACCCTGGGCGGGGAGCCTAGGGGCGAGAGGGGCCCCATGGAGCTCGGGCAGACTAGAAGTACCCTCGTCTGCCCGCTGGAGGGCGCCCTTCCCGGAGCGGAGGGGACCCCCAAGCGACCAAGTGCAAGCCGAGTTTGGAGCTCGAAACCCGGCCACACTTGGTAGTATGTCCCGGTGAGGAACATGCCCATGGAAGTAAGAGCTCAGCGGGAGCAGCCACTCAGGCTACCCGGGAATGTGTCACTGTCCCCCGGCCAAGACTTGGCGGCAAGTCCCGGGGAGGAATAGTGCCCATGGAAGTAGCTCAGCGGGAGCAGCCACTCAGGCTACCCGGGAATGTGTCACTGTCCCTCGGCCACACTTGGTCGTAGGTCCCGGTGAGGAACATGCCCATGGAAGTCGGAGCTCCAACCTCCAACCGGGTGAAGCCTCCGAGAGCTAGCCGGGAATAGGGCGCCAATCCCGGCTACCGCCCTCCAGGCTTGCCCCGGTCGATAGACCTACGTCCTCGCACCAGCACAAGCGCAAAATTTTCTAAGTGTGGGAGAACCGAGGACCCGCCCGGTGGCACTCTGCCTCTCGCTGCCGCCCTCCTGGAAGCGTCCTCGGTCACTGTGTGTGCGGCAGATATCAGAGCTCCGGAAAGGTGAAAAAGAACCGGTAAAGGGCGAATCCGGCAGCTCCCTGCCGGGCGAGGACCACCGCGAGCGGCGGGGACGTCAGACGGGAGACGCGCGGCGGACCTTCCGTCGGAGTGCCTGGGATTTTGACCTCGGAGAAGTTCGAAAAAATTATGCGGTCGGAGCTGTCTGCCCCGGCCGGGGAAGGCTCACCGCCGGCGGCTGCCAACCCCTGGCTTGCCCGCTGGATGCCCTTTCGGAGGCTGCTGAAAAAGAACTGTCAGGCGGGCACCTCTCGGAAGAACCGCAGACCAAAACGACCGGTAAAAATTTTGGGCGATCCGACACGTAGTGCACCTTCGGCGGCAGAGAAAAGCAGCAAAAATACCGGTCAGAGAAGGGGAGTTTTGGTCGACTCTGCCAGGTTTTTGCACTAAGTCAGATCCGTAATGCCAGCGGGACTGAGTCGCTTTTGCGTGCCGTGGTCCTGGAGGCCTGCTCGGACAGAGCGGTCCTTCGGGTCCCGCGGGAAGGGGCATTTCATGTTCCTCTGCGGGAGGTGATCCATTTTCTGCGGGAAATGGCGAGCCCCTTCGGCTACAAGAGTGTGTAGGTCCCGCTCAACAGTCTACGTCCTTAACCATCGGGGACTTTGTAGATTTTGCCCAAAATCGCTCTCCGCAGAACAGAGCGTGAGGTCTCCGCGGCGGAGGCCGGAAAAGGTGCGAGGTGAGCGGCATGGTATGACTGGGCTCGTGCCGCTCACTGCTACCCGGAGCGTGGCGCCCTCCGGGTAAAAAGCTAGCCGGGGCGAGTAGGTGGGTTGACGGGCGCATAAGCAACGCCGTCCCCGCCGTACAAGGTGCCGGTGGCCTGGCGAACCACCGGCGTAAGGCTAGCCAGGGCGTACCGCGGGGCAGAGGGCGCATAAGCCACGCTCTCTCTCCATCCCACCAGCACAAGCGAAAAATTTTCAAAGTGTGGGAGAACCGGCTTCCCGACCGGTGGCACTCTGCCTCTCTCTGCCGCCCTCCTGGAAGCGTCCTCGGTCACTCGGAGTACGGCAGATTTAAGAGCTCCGGAATGGTGAAAAAGAACCGGAGAGAGGGCGACTCCGGCTTCTCTCTGCCGGGCGAGGACCACCGCAGGCGGCGGGGACCTCTGACAGGAGGCGGCGCTGCGGGCAGGCTTTCTAAGTGCCTGGGCTTTTGGCCTCGGCGAAAGTCGAAAAAATTATGCGGTCGGAGCTTTCTGCCCCGGCCGGGGAAGGCTCACCGCCGGCGGCTGCCAACCCCTGGCTTGCCCGCTGGATGCCCTTTCGGAGGCTGCTGAAAAAGAACAGTCAGGCGGGCACCTCTCGGAAGAACCGCAGACCAAAACGACCGGTAAAAATTTTGGGCGATCCGACCCGTAGTGCACCTTCGGCGGCAGAGAAAAGCAACAAAAATACCGGTCAGAGAAGGGGAGTTTTGGTCGACTCTGCCAGGTTTTTGCACTAAGTCAGATCCGTAATGCCAGCGGGACTGAGTCGCTTTTGCGTGCCGTGGTCCTGGAGGCCTGCTCGGACAGAGCGGTCCTTCGGGTCCCGCGGGAAGGGGCATTTCATGTTCCTCTGCGGGAGGTGATCCATTTTCTGCGGGAAATGGCGAGCCCCTTCGGCTACAAGAGTGTGTAGGTCCCGCTCAACAGTCTACGTCCTTAACCATCGGGGACTTTGTAGATTTTGCCCAAAATCGCTCTCCGCAGAACAGAGCGTGAGGTCTCCGCGGCGGAGGCCGGAAAAGGTGCGAGGTGAGCGGCATGGTATGACTGGGCTCGTGCCGCTCACTGCTACCCGGAGCGTGGCGCCCTCCGGGTAAAAGGCTAGCCGGGGCGAGTAGGTGGGATGACGGGCGCATAAGCAACGCCGTCCCCGCCGTACAAGGTGCCGGTGGCCTGGCGAACCAACGGCGTAAGGCTAGCCAGGGCGTACCGCGGGGCAGAGGGCGCATAAGCCACGCTCTCTCTCCATCCCACCAGCACAAGCGAAATATTTTCAAAGTGTGGGAGAACCGGCTTCCCGACCGGTGGCACTCTGCCTCTCGCTGCCGCCCTCCTGGAAGCGTCCTCGGTCACTCGGAGTACGGCAGATTTAAGAGCTCCGGAATGGTGAAAAAGAACCGGAGAGAGGGCGACTCCGGCTTCTCTCTGCCGGGCGAGGACCACCGCAGGCGGCGGGGACGTCTGACAGGAGACGGCGCTGCGGGCAGGCTTTAAAAGTGCATGGGGTTTTGGCCTCGGCAAAAGTCGAAAAAATTATGCGGTCGGAGCTTTCTGCCCCGGCCGGGGAAGGCTCACCGCCGGCGGCTGCCAACCCCTGGCTTGCCCGCTGGATGCCCTTTCGGAGGCTTCTGAAAAAGAACTGTCAGGCGGGCACCTCTCGGAAGAACCGCAGACCAAAACGACCGGTAAAAATTTTGGGCGATCCGACCCGTAGTGCACCTTCGGCGGCAGAGAAAAGCAACAAAAATACCGGTCAGAGAAGGGGAGTTTTGGTCGACTCTGCCAGGTTTTTGCACTAAGTCAGATCCGTAATGCCAGCGGGACTGAGTCGCTTTTGCGTGCCGTGGTCCTGGAGGCCTGCTCGGACAGAGCGGTCCTGCGGGTCCCGCGGGAAGGGGCATTTCATGTTCCTCTGCGGGAGGTGATCCATTTTCTGCGGGAAATGGCGAGCCCCTTCGGCTACAAGAGTGTGTAGGTCCCGCTCAACAGTCTACGTCCTTAACCATCGGGGACTTTGTAGATTTTGCCCAAAATCGCTCTCCGCAGAACAGAGCGTGAGGTCTCCGCGGCGGAGGCCGGAAAAGGTGCGAGGTGAGCGGCATGGTATGACTGGGCTCGTGCCGCTCACTGCTACCCGGAGCGTGGCGCCCTCCGGGTAAAAGGCTAGCCGGGGCGAGTAGGTGGGATGACGGGCGCATAAGCAACGCCGTCCCCGCCGTACAAGGTGCCGGTGGCCTGGCGAACCACCGGCGTAAGGCTAGCCAAGGGCGTACCGCGGGGCAGAGGGCGCATAAGCCACGCTCTCTCTCCATCCCACCAGCACAAGCGAAAAATTTTCAAAGTGTGGGAGAACCGGCTTCCCGACCGGTTGCACTCTGCCTCTCGCTGCCGCCGTCCTGGAAGCGTCCTCGGTCACTCGGAGTACGGCAGATTTAAGAGCTCCGGAATGGTGAAAAAGAACCGGAGAGAGGGCGACTCCGGCTTCTCTCTGCCGGGCGAGGACCACCGCAGGCGGCGGGGACGTCTGACAGGAGACGGCGCTGCGGGCAGGCTTTAAAAGTGCATGGGGTTTTGGCCTCGGAGAAAGTCGAAAAAATTATGCGGTCGGAGCTGTCTGCCCCGGCCGGGGAAGGCTCACCTCCGGCGGCTGCCAACCCCTGGCTTGCCCGCTGGATGGCCTTTCGGAGGCTGCTGAAAAAGAACTGTCAGGCGGGCACCTCTCGGAAGAACCGCAGACCAAAACGACCGGTAAAAATTTTGGGCGATCCGACCCGTAGTGCACCTTCGGCGGCAGAGAAAAGCAACAAAAATACCGGTCAGAGAAGGGGAGTTTTGGTCGACTCTGCCAGGTTTTTGCACTAAGTCAGATCCGTAATGCCAGCGGGACTGAGTCGCTCTTGCGTGCCGTGGTCCTGGAAGCCTGCTCGGACAGAGTGGTCCTTCGGGTCCCGCGGGAAGGGGCATTTCATGTTCCTCTGCGGGAGGTGATCCATTTTCTGCGGGAAATGGCGAGCCCCTTCGGCTACAAGAGTGTGTAGGTCCCGCTCAACAGTCTACGTCCTTAACCATCGGGGACTTTGTAGATTTTGCCCAAAATCGCTCTCCGCAGAACAGAGCGGGAGGTCTCCGCGGCGGAGGCCGGAAAAGGTGCGAGGTGAGCGGCATGGTATGACTGGGCTCGTGCCGCTCACTGCTACCCGGAGCGTGGCGCCCTCCGGGTAAAAGGCTAGCCGGGGCGAGTAGGTGGATTGACGGGCGCATAAGCAACGCCGTCCCCGCCGTACAAGGTGCCGGTGGCCTGGCGAACCACCGGCGTAAGGCTAGCCAAGGGCGTACCGCGGGGCAGAGGGCGCATAAGCCACGCCGTCCCCGCTGTACAAGGTGCCGGTGGCCTGGCGAACCACCGGCGTAAGGCTAGCCAAGGGCGTACCGCGGGGCAGAGGGCGCATAAGCCACGCTCTCTCTCCATCCCACCAGAACAAGCGAAAAAATTTCAAAGTGTGGGAGAACCGGCTTCCCGACCGGTGGCACTCTGCCTCTCGCTGCCGCCCTCCTGGAAGCGTCCTCGGTCACTCGGTGTCCGGCAGATTTCAGAGCTCCGGAATGGTGAAAAAGAACCGGTGAGAGGGCGAATCCGGCTTCTCTCTGCCGGGCGAGGACCACCGCAGGCGGCAAGGGACGTCTGCCAGGAGACGGCGCTGCGGGCAGGCTTTAAAAGTGCATGGGGTTTTGGCCTCGGCGAAAGTCGAAAAAATTTTGCGGTCGGAGCTGTCTGCCCCGGCCGGGGAAGGCTCACCGCCGGCGGCTGCCAACCCCTGGCTTGCCCGCTGGATGCCCTTTCGGAGGCTGCTGAAAAAGAACTGTCAGGCGGGCACCTCTCGGAAGAACCGCAGACCAAAACGACCGGTAAAAATTTTGGGCGATCCGACCCTCAGTGCACCTTCGGCGGCAGAGAAAAGCAACAAAAACACCGGTCAAAGAAGGGAGGTTTTGGTCGACTCTGCCTGGTTTTTGCACTAAGTCAGATCCGTAATGCCAGCGGGACTGAGTCGCTTTTGCGTGCCGTGGTCCTGGAGGCCTGCTCGGACAGAGCGGTCCTTCGGGTCCCGCGGGAAGGGGCATTTCATGTTCCTCTGCGGGAGGTGGTCCATTTTCTGCGGGAAATGGCGAGCCCCATCGGCTACAAGAGTGTGTAGGTCCCGCTCAACAGTCTACGTCCTTAACCATCGGGGACTTTGTAGATTTTGGCAGAAATCGCCCCCCGCAGGTCCTAGCGGGAGGTCTCCGCGGCGGAGGCCGGAGAGGGCGCGAGGTGAGCGGCATGGTATGACTGGGTTCGTGCCGCTCACTGGTACCCGGAGCGTGGCGCCCTCCGGGTAAAAGGCTAGCCGGGGCGAGTAGGTGGGTTGACGGGCGCATAAGCCACGCCGTCCCCGCCGTACAAGGTGCCGGTGGCCTGGCGAACCACCGGCGTAAGGCCAGCCAGGGCGGACCGCGGGGCAGAGGGCGCATAAGCCACGCTCTCTCTCCATCCCACCAGAACAAGCGAAAAATTTTCAAAGTGTGGGAGAACCGGCGACCCGACCGGTGGCACTCTGCCTCTCGCTGCCGCCCTCCTGGAAGCGTCCTCGGTCACTCGGTGTCCGGCAGATTTCAGAGCTCCGGAATGGTGAAAAAGAACCGGTGAGAGGGCGAAACCGGCTTCTCTCTGCCGGGCGAGGACCACCGCAGGCGGCAAGGGACGTCTGACAGGAGACGGCGCTGCGGGCAGGCTTTAAAAGTGCATGGGGTTTTGGCCTCGGCGAAAGTCGAAAAAATTTTGCGGTCGGAGCTGTCTGCCCCGGCCGGGGAAGGCTCACCGCCGGCGGCTGCCAACCCCTGGCTTGCCCGCTGGATGCCCTTTCGGAGGCTGCTGAAAAAGAACTGTCAGGCGGGCACCTCTCGGAAGAACCGCAGACCAAAACGACCGGTAAAAATTTTGGGCGATCCGACCCTCAGTGCACCTTCGGCGGCAGAGAAAAGCAACAAAAATACCGGTCAGAGAAGGGGAGTTTTGGTCGACTCTGCCAGGTTTTTGCACTAAGTCAGATCCGTAATGCCAGCGGGACTGAGTCGCTCTTGCGTGCCGTGGTCCTGGAAGCCTGCTCGGACAGAGTGGTCCTTCGGGTCCCGCGGGAAGGGGCATTTCATGTTCCTCTGCGGGAGGTGATCCATTTTCTGCGGGAAATGGCGAGCCCCTTCGGCTACAAGAGTGTGTAGGTCCCGCTCAACAGTCTACGTCCTTAACCATCGGGGACTTTGTAGATTTTGCCCAAAATCGCTCTCCGCAGAACAGAGCGGGAGGTCTCCGCGGCGGAGGCCGGAAAAGGTGCGAGGTGAGCGGCATGGTATGACTGGGCTCGTGCCGCTCACTGCTACCCGGAGCGTGGCGCCCTCCGGGTAAAAGGCTAGCCGGGGCGAGTAGGTGGATTGACGGGCGCATAAGCAACGCCGTCCCCGCCGTACAAGGTGCCGGTGGCCTGGCGAACCACCGGCGTAAGGCTAGCCAAGGGCGTACCGCGGGGCAGAGGGCGCATAAGCCACGCCGTCCCCGCTGTACAAGGTGCCGGTGGCCTGGCGAACCACCGGCGTAAGGCTAGCCAAGGGCGTACCGCGGGGCAGAGGGCGCATAAGCCACGCTCTCTCTCCATCCCACCAGAACAAGCGAAAAAATTTCAAAGTGTGGGAGAACCGGCTTCCCGACCGGTGGCACTCTGCCTCTCGCTGCCGCCCTCCTGGAAGCGTCCTCGGTCACTCGGTGTCCGGCAGATTTCAGAGCTCCGGAATGGTGAAAAAGAACCGGTGAGAGGGCGAATCCGGCTTCTCTCTGCCGGGCGAGGACCACCGCAGGCGGCAAGGGACGTCTGCCAGGAGACGGCGCTGCGGGCAGGCTTTAAAAGTGCATGGGGTTTTGGCCTCGGCGAAAGTCGAAAAATTTTGCGGTCGGAGCTGTCTGCCCCGGCCGGGGAAGGCTCACCGCCGGCGGCTGCCAACCCCTGGCTTGCCCGCTGGATGCCCTTTCGGAGGCTGCTGAAAAAGAACTGTCAGGCGGGCACCTCTCGGAAGAACCGCAGACCAAAACGACCGGTAAAAATTTTGGGCGATCCGACCCTCAGTGCACCTTCGGCGGCAGAGAAAAGCAACAAAAACACCGGTCAAAGAAGGGAGGTTTTGGTCGACTCTGCCTGGTTTTTGCACAAAGTCAGATCCGTAATGCCAGCGGGACTGAGTCGCTTTTGCGTGCCGTGGTCCTGGAGGCCTGCTCGGACAGAGCGGTCCTTCGGGTCCCGCGGGAAGGGGCATTTCATGTTCCTCTGCGGGAGGTGGTCCATTTTCTGCGGGAAATGGCGAGCCCCATCGGCTACAAGAGTGTGTAGGTCCCGCTCAACAGTCTACGTCCTTAACCATCGGGGACTTTGTAGATTTTGGCAGAAATCGCCCCCCGCAGGTCCTAGCGGGAGGTCTCCGCGGCGGAGGCCGGAGAGGGCGCGAGGTGAGCGGCATGGTATGACTGGGTTCGTGCCGCTCACTGGTACCCGGAGCGTGGCGCCCTCCGGGTAAAAGGCTAGCCGGGGCGAGTAGGTGGGTTGACGGGCGCATAAGCCACGCCGTCCCCGCCGTACAAGGTGCCGGTGGCCTGGCGAACCACCGGCGTAAGGCCAGCCAGGGCGGACCGCGGGGCAGAGGGCGCATAAGCCACGCTCTCTCTCCATCCCACCAGAACAAGCGAAAAATTTTCAAAGTGTGGGAGAACCGGCGACCCGACCGGTGGCACTCTGCCTCTCGCTGCCGCCCTCCTGGAAGCGTCCTCGGTCACTCGGTGTCCGGCAGATTTCAGAGCTCCGGAATGGTGAAAAAGAACCGGAGAGGGGGCGACTCCGGCTTCTCTCTGCCGGGCGAGGACCACCGCAGGCGGCAAGGGACGTCTGACAGGAGACGGCGCTGCGGGCAGGCTTTAAAAGTGCATGGGGTTTTGGCCTCGGCGAAAGTCGAAAAAATTTTGCGGTCGGAGCCGTCTGCCCCGGCCGGGGAAGGCTCACCGCCGGCGGCTGCCAACCCCTGGCTTGCCCGCTGGATGGCCTTTCGGAGGCTGCTGAAAAAGAACTGTCAGGCGGGCACCTCTCGGAAGAACCGCAGACCAAAACGACCGGTAAAAATTTTGGGCGATCCGACCCTCAGTGCACCTTCGGCGGCAGAGAAAAGCATCAAAAATACCGGTCAAAGAAGCGAGGTTTTTGGTCGACTCTGCCAGGTTTTTGCACAAAGTGTTGGCATCGTGCGGCGTCGCGCTTTGCCGTACCGTATCCCCAATGGAGCGGCGCCCGGCGGGGTAGGCTAGCCATGTGAGGTCGAGGGCGGGAGGACGGGACGTAAGCCAGGCCGTTCTCCACAAGAAATTCCGGACGCGGAGACCCCTTCTCCGCCCTACGGTCCCCAATGGGGTGGCGCCCGGCGGGTGAGGCTAGCCATGGGAGGACGGGACGTAAGCCAGGCCGTTCTCCACAAGAAATTCCGTACGCGGAGACCCCTTCTCCGCCCTACGGTCCCCAATGGGGTGGCGCCCGGCGGGTGAGGCTAGCCATGTGAGGTCGAGGGCGGGAGGACGGGACGTAAGCCAGGCCGTTCTCCACAAGTAAATTCCGGACGCGGAGACCCCTTCTCCGCCCTACGGTCCCCAATGGGGTGGCGCCCGGCGGGTGAGGCTAGCCATGTGAGGTCGAGGGCGGGAGGACGGGACGTAAGCCAGGCCGTTCTCCACAAGTAAATTCCGGACGCGGAGACCCCTTCTCCGCCCTACGGTCCCCAATGGGGTGGCTCCCGGCGGGTGAGGCTAGCCATGTGAGGTCGAGGGCGGGAGGACGGGACGCAAGCCAGGCCGTTCTCCACAAACTCCCAGCGGTAGAGTCTCGGCTCTCCGCTCTTTTGATCGATCTGACACAGCGCGATCCGGCGGGCAGGGCACTTTGCTCGGTCAGGGGTATTGGCCCCGGCCGGTTTATGGTAAAGCGTTCCTTAGCCTCAGTCTTGGTCGCGCATCAATCCCCCGCTCCCCGTGAGCGGCTGTCGTCCTCTGCCTAAGGTTGTGTAGCGCGGTGCCAGTGTGGTCCTCGCACGGCCCCGCTCCTGCCACAGCGGTAGGACTCTCTGCTTCGGCTGAGGTTTGCTACGAAGCGTATGGAACGGGCGTACTCCACCGTACCGTGGGTGGGGGGCGGCGGCGTTGGCGGCGGCAGCGTCCAGCGCGGAGCTCCGGCTCCCGCGGCAGCGCCTCGCCTAGTGTCCCTCGGGCAAGTCCAATCGCCCCCCGCCCGGTCGGAGAGCGCAGACACACCTCTGTGTCCACGGTTTATTTCCGCAGCACGAAAAGGGACGGCTCCCGCCTGCTCCTCGCGGCGGCGACGAGGCTTAGACCCACCGTGGCGTATCCGCGGTAGGTATGCTCGTCGGTCGGAGGAGCGGTTGCGGTCGAGTGGTCCCCAGTGTACCCTGTTAGCGCTGCCCGCCTACGCCTGAAGAGCTGCGGACCGAGAAAAAGGTTCGCTCCGCTGCTGACGGCGAAGCGCGCGGCACGCCGCGGAAGAGGAGAGGGAGCGGTCGCCCCCGGGCGGCTCCCCTCCGAGTCCGGCAGAAGCAGAGATTGTAGCGGAGGGGGGGGTTTCTAAATTCCCCGGGCGTGTTATCCCCAGCGGTAGCCTTTGAACTCTTCAACCGCAAGCACGATCGCACGTTCACAGCACCCGTCACTAGGAGCCGGGCCAGAGGCGGGCGGCAGACGAAACCGACATGAGCGCTTAAGGGTATTGCACCCCCGGCGCCCAGACCCTGGAAATTGAGTCTGCCCCCAAAGCCCACCCGCGTCCTCCTTGGCGCTCCCGGAGTACATGGTCGTAGATGGGCCATCGGTCGCTAATGCCAAACTGCGTCCCAGGGGTGCGTCCCCTCTGACCAACGGCAGACCCATCCCTCTCGCCAATCCGCGGATCCCCGCCAGGTCCCGAACAGGGCTCGTCCTTTAGCGTTTCAAATGCGCCCTCCCCGCCATACGAGGGGTTGAGGACCGTAGCCTTCCCTTACGAGAGGCACCAGGGGTGCGCCTGCTCGAGGGCCCGGCCGTGGGCGTAACGCTTGGGCCGCCCGGGGGAGTCGGTAGACCATGGAGACCAACACTCGCACACGAACGTTGCCCGTGCTTTTGTGGAAGAGAGCTTCTTGCGAGGTTGTCGCTGCGGTGGCGCCCGGACAAACCCTATCCCTAAAACTTCTGGGGAATTGGCGTCTAAGCCTGCACCCTGCACGGTATCCCTGCACCCACGAAGGGGGCCGTGGAAGGCTTGGGGTCGCGCCGGCGAAACCGACCGGATGCCCGGGGTACTGAACCCCCGGGGTCCCACCCTGGAAATTGAGCCGTCCGACCCCGCCACGTCTTCCTAGTGCCCTCCTTGGCTCCCCCGCCTGTGGGCATCGTTAGGGGCTGCGGTCATCAGCGCCGGCTAAGCTTCGGCAACACGGCCGACCCACCCCTTCGGCGCCTGGGGGTGCCTGGTCCCAGTCCGGGCCGTTCCGTAGGGGCGGCTATCCCTTACATGAGGGACTCGGTGCGTCCGCTCGGGCTGCGGGGCTCCGGCTCCGACAGCCGGGGAGCTGGTTTTGACCGCGGGCCTCCACGGGAACCGGCAGGGACCGGACTAGGCGTCAAGCCGAAAATAACCCCGGCACCCTCTGCTTCCAAAGCGAGGGGACCTTTGGCCGAGCGGGGGCACCGGAAGCCGAACCGACCCCAACCCCTCTTCCTACCCCAGGGCTGGGCTGACCAATCCCCTGATCGGGTCTAAAATGGAAGAAGGGGATTCGAGGGAAGGGGCTGGCGGAAGGCAGTTGCCCGACGGAGTAGGCGAAGGCCAGGCCGTTTCCGAGTCCCGAGCAGAGGAGGGCGAACTCGGCTCTTCATCGACCGACGGCGAGGCGAGGGCGGTGGCTGCCGCGGGGAAGACTCCATTGCTCGTCAGCGCGCTAGGAGCGGGGCCGACTGGCTGCTCGGGGTATGGCATCCCCGGGGGCCCACCCTGGAAATCTTCGCTCCTCAGCCGCTGCAGGTTATAAGGTCCCGCCGCGCGTAAGCGCTCAACTCTCCGACCCACGGATGTCGAGCCCATGGTGAGCCGGCCGTTTCGTACGGGGAAAAGGGGTCCTCTGGCCCCACATCGATCGAGGGGGTTTAGATCCGCGGAGGCACGCACCGCGAGGCGAATCGCTGCTTTTCCCCAAGAGGTTAACCTTCAAACCACCGAGTAGGTTCGGGGCAGGGCCGACAGTCTGCACTGGGGTATTGCATCCCTGGTGGGGCGACCCTGGAAATCTCTGCCCCTTTCCACTCTTTCGGTTGGGCCTCTCGTCGGGGCGAGCGTAAGTCGGCAAGCAGACGTGGGAAGAGGCTTCTTACCGGTGACACTCCCTTCGTGAGAGAGGCAGGTACTCGCCCCGGACCCCGGTCCAAATCTGCGCGGGCCGGACGGCCTCGGCCCTAGCCGAAGGCCGCTCCCGCGAAGCCAGGGAGCCGAAAAAATAACCCCGACACCCTCCGCGACCTCGCGTGCTTCCAAAGCGAGGGGAAACTTTGGCCGAGCGGGGCACCCGAAGCCGAACCGACCCCAACCCCTCTTCTTACCCCAGGGCTGGGCTGACCAATCCCCTGATCGGGTCTAAAATGGAAGAAGGGGATTCGAGGGAAGGGGCTGGCGGAAGGCAGTTGCCCGACGGAGTAGGCGAAGGCCAGGCCGTTTCCAAATCCCGAGCCAGAGGAGGGCGAACGACGTTCTTCATCGACCGACGGCGAGGCTAGGGCGAGGGCGGTGGCTGCCGCGGGGAAGACTCCATTGCTTGCCAGCGTGCTAGGAGCGGGGCCGACAGGCTGCTCGGGGTATGGCATCCCCGGGGGCCCACCCTGGAAATCTTCGCTCCTCAGCCGCTGCAGGTTATAAGGTCCCGCCGCGCGTAAGCGCTCAACTCCCCGACCCACGGACGTCGAGCCCATGGTGAGCTGACAGTTTCGTACGGGGAAAAGGGGTCCTCTGGCCCCACATCGATCGAGGGGGTTTAGATCCGCGGAGGCACGCACCGCGAGGCGAATCGCTGCTTTTCCCCAAGAGGTTAACCTTCAAACCACCGAGTAGGTTCGGGGCAGGGCCGACTGTCTGCACTGGGGTATTGCATCCCTGGTGGGGCGACCCTGGAAATCTCTGCCCCTTTCCACTCTTTCGGTTGGGCCTCTCGTCGGGGCGAGCGTAAGTCGGCAAGCAGACGTGGGAAGAGGCTTCTTACCGGTGACACTCCCTTCGTGAGAGAGGCAGGTACTCGCCCCGCACCCCGGTCCAAATCTGCTCGGTCCGGCCGTCGTCGGCCCTAGCCGAAGGCCGCTCCCGCGAAGCCAGGCGATCCGAACCGAGGATCCGCGCGAGCCTTCTCCAAGCCCTCTGCCGGGCGCTGGTGTTGAAAGCGTAGCGGACCCTGTTCGCCGGAGCGATAGGAGCGGAGCACCGGTCCCGCAGGGTTGAAAGCTGGGTAGCAGCGCCGTAGCTTCCCTCCCAGCCTTCCCCCGGACCTGGCGCCCGATCCCCTCCGCTCCTCTGTGCGTTGGCGGGCGGCGCTGCATGGGTACGTCGCGACGGCTCCTATCGTCTCTCTCGCTTAACAGTGTGGAGAGGTGGTGGTGGAGCTGTCCGACACTCGAGGTGCTGAAGTTGAGCGTCCAATGCTTTCCTTCTATGCGCAGCCTACAGGAGCTGTCCGAGCTTCGGAGGTGCTGATGGAGGTGAGAGTCGAGCGCCACTTCTTGGCTGAACTGAGTGGGGAAAGCCAGCGACTGCGAGAGGGAGGGGAAGGGAAGGCTTTTTCGGGTCCTTGGAAGGGACCGAGAGCATCTTTCTTGCCCCCCTGCCCTAAGCTCCATCCAATGTTGTCTGCGAGGTCTTCTCCGGCGGCGGAGAAGCGCTGCGGTAGCAGCAGCAGCAACGAGCGTTCCCATTAGCTCACGGAGCCTGACTCCAAGAGTCTACCCCTCAGAGCTCGGCTACCTGGTTGATCCTGCCAGTAGTATATGCTTGTTTTAAAGATTAAGCCATGCATGTCTAAGTACTGACTATTCTTTACGGTGAAACTGCGAATGGCTCATTAAATCAGTTATGGTTCCTTTGATCGTTCCGCATTGATGATGTGCTACTCGGATAACTGTGGCAATTCTAGAGCTAATACGTGCCCAAGAGCGCTGCCCTCCAGGAAGGCGTGCATTTATCAGACTTAAAACCAATCCGGGGAGCCCTGGTCCGCGGCGGGTCTCCGGGCCCGCTGCGGCGCCAGCCCCGTCCTAGACTTGGCGACTCTAGGTGACCTCGGGCCGATCGCACGTCCTCCGTGACGGCGACGATCTATTCAGGTTTCTGCCCTATCAACTGTCGATGGTATCTAACCCGCCTACCATGGTGACAACGGGTAACGGGGAATTAGGGTTCGGTTCCGGAGAGGGAGCCTGAGAAACGGCTACCACATCCAAGGAAGGCAGCAGGCGCGCAAATTACCCACTCCCGACACGGGGAGGTAGTGACGAAAAATAACAATACAAGACTCTTTCGAGGCCTTGTAATTGGAATGAGTACAATTTAAATCCTTTAACCAGGATCCATTGGAGGGCAAGTCTGGTGCCAGCAGCCGCGGTAATTCCAGCTCCAATAGCGTAAGTTAAAGTTGCTGCAGTTAAAAAGCTCGTAGTTGGATTTCGGGGAAGGGCTGGCGGTCCGCCGAGAGGCGAGCCTACCGCCAGTCCCGGACCCCTGTCTCTCGGGCGCCCCCCGGGATGCGCTTCGCTGCGTGTCCCGGGGGCCCGAAGCGTTTACTTTGAAAAAATTAGAGTGTTCAAAGCAGGCCGTTCGCCTGAATATCGCAGCTAGGAATAATGGAACAGGACCTTGGTTCTATTTTGTTGGTTTTGAGAACTAGGGCCATGATTGAGAGGGACGGCCGGGGGCACCCGTACTGTGCTGCTAGAGGTGAAATTCTTGGACCGGCGCAAGACGCCCGAGAGCGAAAGCATTTGCCAAGAATGTTTTCATTAATCAAGAACGAAAGTCGGAGGTTCGAAGACGATCAGATACCGTCGTAGTTCCGACCATAAACGATGCCGACCGGCGATCCGGCGGCGTTATTCCCATGACCCACTGCGCAGCCTCCGGGAAACCAAAGTCTTTGGGTTCCGGGGGGAGTATGGTTGCAAAGCTGAAACTTAAAGGAATTGACGGAAGGGCACCACCAGGAGTGGAGCCTGCGGCTTAATTTGACTCAACACGGGGAACCTCACCCGGCCCGGACACGGAAAGGATTGACAGATTGATAGCTCTTTCTCGATTCTGTGGGTGGTGGGTGCATGGCCGTTCTTAGTTGGTGGAGCGATTTGTCTGGTTAATTCCGATAACGAACGAGACTCCCGCATGCTAAATAGTTACGCGACCCCCCGCGGTCCGCGTTCAGCTTCTTAGAGGGACAAGTGGCGCTTAGCCACGCGAGATCGAGCAATAACAGGTCTGTGATGCCCTTAGATGTCCGGGGCAGCACGCGCGCTACACTGAACGGCTCAGCGTGTGTCTACCCTGCGCCGGCAGGCGCGGGTAACCCGCTGAACCCCGTTCGTGATAGGGATCGGGGATTGCAATTGTTCCCCATCAACGAGGAATTCCCAGTAAGTGCGGGTCATTAGCTCGCGTTGATTAAGTCCCTGCCCTTTGTACACACCGCCCGTCGCTACTACCGATTGGATGGTTTAGTGAGGTCCTCGGATCGGCCCCGCGGGGGGACTCCTCGGAGCTCCTCTGCGGTGTTGCCCGAGAAGACGACCGAACTGTACTATCTAGAGGAAGTAAAAGTCGTAACAAAGGTGACAAACCCTCTCCCGTCCGGGCACGAAGCTTGGCGGCGACGAGCGGAGACGTCGACAGCATCAGCAGCGTTGAGCGAGCAACTCAGCGGCAGAGATGGAGGTGGGCGAGCCGGCAGAGCCAGCGGGTCCTTCCCGCCGGCAGAGCCAGCGGGTCCTTCCCCTGGCTTCTCCCCACCTCCGCTGAATCTCTCCGGCCCGACTCTGATGCCCTTGCCGCTGAATCTCTCCGGCCCGACTCTGATGCCCTTGCGGGGCGAGAGCACTTCGATCCCGGCCAGGGGGCCGTCGGAGCGATGCCCTGGGAGGAAGGGAGATTAGCTACCTCTCCTTCCCCC
>NW_027285506.1:0-7500 GCF_040894005.1 Engystomops pustulosus | reverse complement strand
CCGGGGACGAACAAGCCCATGGAAGTAGGGGCTCAGCGGGAGCAGCCAGTTGGCCTATCCGGCCACATGTCACTGTCCCCCGGCCAGACTTGGCGGCAAGTCCCGGGGAGGAACAAGCCCATGGAAGTAGGAGCTCCGACTTCCAAAGCGATGACGTCAGCGGGAGCAGCCGCTCGGCCGTATCCGGCGGCATGTCACTGTTCCCCGGCCAGACTTGGCGGCAAGTCCCGGGGACGAACAAGCCCATGGAAGTAGGGGCTCAGCGGGAGCAGCCAGTTGGCCTATCCGGCCACATGTCACTGTCCCCGGCCAGACTTGGCGGCAAGTCCCGGGGAGGAACAAGCCCATGGAAGTAGGAGCTCCGACTTCCAAAGCGATGACGTCAGCGGGAGCAGCCGCTCGGCCGTATCCGGCGGCATGTCACTGTTCCCCGGCCAGACTTGGCGGCAAGTCCCGGGGACGAACAAGCCCATGGAAGTAGGGGCTCAGCGGGAGCAGCCAGTTGGCCTATCCGGCCACATGTCACTGTCCCCGGCCAGACTTGGCGGCAAGTCCCGGGAGGAACAAGCCCATGGAAGTAGGAGCTCCGACTTCCAAAGCGATGACGTCAGCGGGAGCAGCCGCTCGGCCGTATCCGGCGGCATGTCACTGTTCCCCGGCCAGACTTGGCGGCAAGTCCCGGGGACGAACAAGCCCATGGAAGTAGGGGCTCAGCGGGAGCAGCCAGTTGGCCTATCCGGCCACATGTCACTGTCCCCCGGCCAGACTTGGCGGCAAGTCCCGGGGAGGAACAAGCCCATGGAAGTAGGAGCTCCTACTTCCAAAGCGATGACGTCAGCGGGAGCAGCCGCTCGGCCGTATCCGGCGGCATGTCACTGTTCCCCGGCCAGACTTGGCGGCAAGTCCCGGGGGACGAACAAGCCCATGGAAGTAGGGGCTCAGCGGGAGCAGCCAGTTGGCCTATCCGGCCACAGTCACTGTCCCCCGGCCAGACTTGGCGGCAAGTCCCGGGGAGGAACAAGCCCATGGAAGTAGGAGCTCCTACTTCCAAAGCGATGACGTCAGCGGGAGCAGCCGCTCGGCCGAATCCGGCGCATGTCACTGTTCCCCGGCCAGACTTGGCGGCAAGTCCCGGGGGACGAACAAGCCCATGGAAGTAGGGGCTCAGCGGGAGCAGCCAGTTGGCCTATCCGGCCACATGTCACTGTCCCCCGGCCAGACTTGGCGGCAAGTCCCGGGGAGGAACAAGCCCATGGAAGTAGGAGCTCCTACTTCCAAAGCGATGACGTCAGCGGGAGAAGCCGCTCGGCCTATCCGGCCACATGTCACTGTCCCCCGGCCACACTTGGCTATAGGTCCCGGGGAGGAATAATGCCCATGGAAGTAGGAGCTCCTACTTCCAAAGGGGCAAGTCAGCGGGAGCAGCCACTTGGCCTATCCGGCCAAGTTTCACTGTTCCCCGGCCACACTTGGCTGTAGGTCCCGGAGAGGAATAATGCCCATGGAAGTAAGAGCTCCTACCTCCAAAGGGGCAAGTCAGCGGGAGAAGCCACTTGGCCTATCCGGCCACATGTCACTGTCCCCCGGCCAAGCTTGGCTGTAGGTCCCGGGGAGGAATAATGCCCATGGAAGTAGGAGCTCCTACTTCCAAAGGGGCAAGTCAGCGGAAGAAGCCACTAGTTCTATCCGGCCAAGAGTCACTGTTCCCCGGCCTTACTTGGCAGTAGGTCCCGGGGAGGAATAATGCCCATGGAAGTAGGAGCTCCTTCTTCCAAAAGGGCAAGTCAGCGGGAGAAGCCACTTGGCCTATCCGGCCAAGAGTCACTGTTCCCCGGCCACTCTTGGCAGTAGGTCCCGGGGAGGAATAATGCCCATGGAAGTAGGAGCTCCTACTTCCAAAGGGGCAAGTCAGCGGGAGAAGCCACTAGTTCTATCCGGCCAAGAGTCACTGTTCCCCGGCTACACTTGGCAGTAGGTCCCGGGGAGGAATAATGCCCATGGAAGTAGGAGCTACTACCTAAAAAGGGTGAAGACACTTGGCTCTAAGTCCCCGAGAGGTATACTGCCCATGGGAGTAAGAGCTCCTACTTCCAAAGGGGCAAGTCAGCGGGAGAAGCCACTTGGCCTACCCGGCCAAGAGTCACTGTTCCCCGGCCACACTTGGCAGTAGGTCCCGGGGAGGAATAATGCCCATGGAAGTAGGAGCTCCTACTTCCAAAGGGAAAGTCAGCGGGAGAAGCCACTTGGCCTACCCGGCCAAGAGTCACTGTTCCCCGGCCACACTTGGCAGTAGGTCCCGGGGAGGAATAATGCCCATGGAAGTAGGAGCTCCTACTTCCAAAGGGCAAGTCAGCGGGAGAAGCCACTTGGCCTATCCGGCCACATGTCACTGTCCCCCGGCCACACTTGGCTGTAGGTCCCGGGGAGGAATAATGCCCATGGAAGTAGGAGCTCCTACTTCCAAAGGGGCAAGTCAGCGGAAGAAGCCACTAGTTCTATCCGGCCAAGAGTCACTGTTCCCCGGCCTTACTTGGCAGTAGGTCCCGGGGAGGAATAATGCCCATGGAAGTAGGAGCTCCTACTTCCAAAGGGGCAAGTCAGCGGGAGAAGCCACTTGGCCTATCCGGCCAAGAGTCACTGTTCCCCGGCCACACTTGGCAATAGGTCCCGGGGAGGAATAATGCCCATGGAAGTAGGAGCTCCTACTTCCAAAGGGGCAAGTCAGCGGGAGAAGCCACTAGTTCTATCCGGCCAAGAGTCACTGTTCCCCGGCTACACTTGGCAGTAGGTCCCGGGAGGAATAATGCCCATGGAAGTAGGAGCTACTACCTCCAAAGGGTGAAGACACTTGGCTCTAAGTCCCCGAGAGGTATACTGCCCATGGGAGTAAGAGCTCCTACTTCCAAAGGGGCAAGTCAGCGGGAGAAGCCACTTGGCCTACCCGGCCAAGAGTCACTGTTCCCCGGCCACACTTGGCAGTAGGTCCCGGGGAGGAATAATGCCCATGGAAGTAGGAGCTCCTACTTCCAAAGGGCAAGTCAGCGGGAGAAGCCGCTTGGCCTACCCGGCCAAGAGTCACTGTTCCCCGGCCACACTTGGCAGTAGGTCCCGGGGAGGAATAATGCCCATGGAAGTAGGAGCTCCTACTTCCAAAGGGGCAAGTCAGCGGGAGAAGCCACTTGGCCTATCCGGCCAAGAGTCACTGTTCCCCGGCCACACTTGGCAATAGGTCCCGGGGAGGAATAATGCCCATGGAAGTAGGAGCTCCTACTTCCAAAGGGCAAGTCAGCGGGAGAAGCCACTAGTTCTATCCGGCCAAGAGTCACTGTTCCCCGGCCACACTTGGCAGTAGGTCCCGGGGAGGAATAATGCCCATGGAAGTAGGAGCTACCACCTCCAAAGGGTGAAGACACTTGGCTCTAAGTCCCCGAGAGGTATACTGCCCATGGGAGTAAGAGCTCCTACTTCCAAAGGGGCAAGTCAGCGGGAGAAGCCACTTGGCCTATCCGGCCAAGAGTCACTGTTCCCCGGCCACACTTGGCAGTAGGTCCCGGAGAGGAATAGTGCCCATGGAAGTAGGAGCTCCTACTTCCAAAGGGGCAAGTCAGCGGGAGAAGCCACTTGGCCTACACGGCCAAGAGTCACTGTTCCCCGGCCACACTTGGCAGTAGGTCCCGGGGAGGAATAATGCCCATGGAAGTAGGAGCTACTACCTCCAAAGGGGCAAGTCAGCGGGAGAAGCCACTTGGCCTATCCGGCCAAGAGTCACTGTTCCCCGGCCACTCTTGGCAGTAGGTCCCGGGGAGGAATAATGCCCATGGAAGTAGGAGCTCCTACCTCCAAAGGGGCAAGTCAGCGGGAGAAGCCACTTGGCCTACCCGGCCAAGAGTCACTGTTCCCCGGCCACACTTGGCAGTAGGTCCCGGGGAGGAATAATGCCCATGGAAGTAAGAGCTCCTACTTCCAAAGGGGCAGGTCAGCGGGAGAAGCCACTTGGCCTATCCGGCCACATGTCACTGTCCCCCGGCCAAGCTTGGCTGTAGGTCCCGGGAGGAATAATGCCCATGGAAGTAGGAGCTCCTACTTCCAAAGGGGCAAGTCAGCGGGAGAAGCCACTTGGCCTATCCGGCCAAGAGTCACTGTTCCCCGGCCACACTTGGCAGTAGGTCCCGGGGAGGAATAATGCCCATGGAAGTAAGAGCTCCTACTTCCAAAGGGGCAGGTCAGCGGGAGAAGCCACTTGGCCTATCCGGCCACATGTCACTGTCCCCCGGCCAAGCTTGGCTGTAGGTCCCGGGGAGGAATAATGCCCATGGAAGTAGGAGCTCCTACTTCCAAAGGGGCAAGTCAGCGGGAAGAAGCCACTAGTTCTATCCGGCCAAGAGTCACTGTTCCCCGGCCACACTTGGCAGTAGGTCCCGGGGAGGAATAATGCCCATGGAAGTAGGAGCTCCTACTTCCAAAGGGGCAAGTCAGCGGGAGAAGCCACTTGGCCTATCCGGCCAAGAGTCACTGTTCCCCGGCCACACTTGGCAGTAGGTCCCGGGGAGGAATAATGCCCATGGAAGTAGGAGCTCCTACTTCCAAAGGGGCAAGTCAGCGGGAGAAGCCACTTGGCCTACCCGGCCAAGAGTCACTGTTCCCCGGCCACACTTGGCAGTAGGTCCCGGGGAGGAATAATGCCCATGGAAGTAGGAGCTCCTACCTCCAAAGGGGCAAGTCAGCGGGAGAAGCCACTTGGCCTATCCGGCCAAGAGTCACTGTTCCCCGGCCACACTTGGCAGTAGGTCCCGGGGAGGAATAATGCCCATGGAAGTAAGAGCTCCTACTTCCAAAGGGGCAAGTCAGCGGGAGAAGCCACTTGGCCTATCCGGCCACATGTCACTGTCCCCCGGCCAAGCTTGGCTGTAGGTCCCGGGGAGGAATAATGCCCATGGAAGTAGGAGCTCCTACTTCCAAAGGGGCAAGTCAGCGGAAGAAGCCACTAGTTCTATCCGGCCAAGAGTCACTGTTCCCCGGCCACACTTGGCAGTAGGTCCCGGGGAGGAATAATGCCCATGGAAGTAGGAGCTCCTACTTCCAAAGGGGCAAGTCAGCGGGAGAAGCCACTTGGCCTATCCGGCCAAGAGTCACTGTTCCCCGGCCACACTTGGCAGTAGGTCCCGGGGAGGAATAATGCCCATGGAAGTAGGAGCTCCTACTTCCAAAGGGGCAAGTCAGCGGGAGAAGCCACTAGTTCTATCCGGCCAAGAGTCACTGTTCCCCGGCAACACTTGGCAGTAGGTCCCGGGGAGGAATAATGCCCATGGAAGTAGGAGCTACTACCTCCAAAGGGTGAAGACACTTGGCTCTAAGTCCCCGAGAGGTATACTGCCCATGGGAGTAAGAGCTCCTACTTCCAAAGGGGCAAGTCAGCGGGAGAAGCCACTTGGCCTATCCGGCCAAGAGTCACTGTTCCCCGGCCACACTTGGCAGTAGGTCCCGGGGAGGAATAATGCCCATGGAAGTAGGAGCTCCTACTTCCAAAGGGGCAAGTCAGCGGAGAAGCCACTTGGGCTATCCGGCCACATGTCACTGTCCCCGGCCACACTTGGCAGTAGGTCCCGGGGAGGAATAATGCCCATGGAAGTAAGAGCTCCTACTTCCAAAGGGGCAAGTCAGCGGGAGAAGCCACTTGGCCTAACCGGCCACATGTCACTGTCCCCGGCCACACTTGGCAGTAGGTCCCGGGGAGGAATAATGCCCATGGAAGTAAGAGCTCCTACTTCCAAAGGGGCAAGTCAGCGGGAGCAGCCACTTGGCCTATCCGGCCAAGAGTCACTGTTCCCCGGCCACACTTGGTAGTAGGTCCCGGGGAGGAATAATGCCCATGGAAGTAGGAGCTCCTACTTCCAAAGGGGCAAGTCAGCGGGAGCAGCCACTTGGCCTATCCGTCCAAGAGTCACTGTTCCCCGGCCACACTTGGCTGTAGGTCCCGGGGAGGAATAATGCCCATGGAAGTAAGAGCTCCTACTTCCAAAGGGGCAAGTCAGCGGGAGAAGCCACTTGGCCTATCCGGCCACATGTCACTGTCCCCCGGCCACACTTGGCAGTAGGTCCCGGGGAGGAATAATGCCCATGGAAGTAGGAGCTACTACCTCCAAAGAGTGAAGACACTTGGCTGTAAGTCCCCGAGAGGTATAGTGCCCATGGAAGTAAGAGCTCCTACTTCCAAAGGGGCAAGTCAGCGGGAGAAGCCACTTGGCCTATCCGGCCAAGAGTCACTGTTCCCCGGCCACACTTGGCAGTAGGTCCCGGGGAGGAATAATGCCCATGGAAGTAGGAGCTCCTACTTCCAAAGGGGCAAGTCAGCGGGAGAAGCCACTTGGCCTATCCGGCCACATGTCACTGTCCCCCGGCCACTCTTGGCAGTAGGTCCCGGGGAGGAATAATGCCCATGGAAGTAGGAGCTCCTACTTCCAAAGGGGCAAGTCAGCGGGAGAAGCCACTTGGCCTATCCGGCCACATGTCACTGTCCCCCGGCCACTCTGGCAGTAGGTCCCGGGGAGGAATAATGCCCATGGAAGTAGGAGCTCCTACTTCCAAAGGGGCAAGTCAGCGGGAGAAGCCACTTGGCCTACCCAGGCAAGAGTCACTGTTCCCCGGCCACACTTGGCAGTAGGTCCCGGGGAGGAATAATGCCCATGGAAGTAGGAGCTCCTACTTCCAAAGGGTCAAGTCAGCGGGAGAAGCCACTTGGCCTATCCGGCCAAGAGTCACTGTTCCCCGGTCACACTTGGCAGTAGGTCCCGGGGAGGAATAATGCCCATGGAAGTAGGAGCTCCTACTTCCAAAGGGGCAAGTCAGCGGGAGAAGTGACTTGGCCTATCCGAACAAGAGTCACTGTTCCCCGGCCACACTTGGCAGGAGGTCCCGGGGAGGAATAATGCCCATGGAAGTAGGAGCTACTACCTCCAAAGGGTGAAGACACTTGGCTCTAAGTCCCCGAGAGGTATAGTGCCCATGGAAGTAGGAGCTCCTACTTCCAAAGGGGCAAGTCAGCGGGAGAAGCAACTTGGCCTATCCGGCCAAGAGTCACTGTTCCCCGGCCACACTTGGCAGGAGGTCCCGGGGAGGAATAATGCCCATGGAAGTAGGAGCTCCTACTTCCAAAGGGTCAAGTCAGCGGGAGAAGCCACTTGGCCTATCCGGCCAAGAGTCACTGTTCCCCGGCCACACTTGGCAGTAGGTCCCGGGGAGGAATAATGCCCATGGAAGTAGGAGCTCCTACTTCCAAAGGGGAAAGTAAGCGGGAGAAGCAACTTGGCCTATCCGGCCAAGAGTCACTGTTCCCCGGCCACACTTGGCAGTAGGTCCCGGGGAGGAATAATGCCCATGGAAGTAGGAGCTCCTACTTCCAAAGGGGCAAGTCAGCGGGAGAAGCCACTTGGCCTATCCGGCCAAGAGTCACTGTTCCCCGGCCACACTTGGCAGGAGGTCCCGGGGAGGAATAATGCCCAT
>NW_027285505.1:0-45195 GCF_040894005.1 Engystomops pustulosus | reverse complement strand
TTCCTACATGAAGTTAGTGAGTCTCTCCTAGATTAGAGTTGAATAGCGTCCTAAGCTCATTCAGCAACAGAGACAATCACGATCTTAGCTCTTTTAGCTAGAAATGCATTGAAAACAGTGTGCGTCTTATCATTGAGGTTGTCTTGTTAGGAAAATGAGTTAGGAGACAAAGTAACGGTGTTCCTACCATGAAGTTAGTGAGTCTCTCCTAGATTAGAGTTGAATAGCGTCCTAGCTCATTCAGCAACAGAGACAATCACGATCTTAGCTCTTTTAGCTAGAAATGCATTGAAAACAGTGTGCGTCTTATCATTGAGGTGTCTTGTTAGGAAAATGAGTTAGGAGACAAAGTAACGGTGTTCCTACATGAAGTTAGTGAGTCTCTCCTAGATTAGAGTTGAATAGCGTCCTAGCTCATTCAGCAACAGAGACAATCACGATCTTAGCTCTTTTAGCTAGAAATGCATTGAAAACAGTGTGCGTCTTATCATTGAGGTTGTCTTGTTAGGAAAATGAGTTAGGAGACAAAGTAACGGTGTTCCTACATGAAGTTAGTGAGTCTCTCCTAGATTAGAGTTGAATAGCGTCCTAGCTCATTCAGCAACAGAGACAATCACGATCTTAGCTCTTTTAGCTAGAAATGCATTGAAAACAGTGTGCGTCTTATCATTGAGGTTGTCTTGTTAGGAAAATGAGTTAGGAGACAAAGTAACGGTGTTCCTACATGAAGTTAGTGAGTCTCTCCTAGATTAGAGTTGAATAGCGTCCTAGCTCATTCAGCAACAGAGACAATCACGATCTTAGCTCTTTTAGCTAGAAATGCATTGAAAACAGTGTGCGTCTTATCATTGAGGTTGTCTTGTTAGGAAAATGAGTTAGGAGACAAAGTAACGGTGTTCCTACATGAAGTTAGTGAGTCTCTCCTAGATTAGAGTTGAATAGCGTCCTAGCTCATTCAGCAACAGAGACAATCACGATCTTAGCTCTTTTAGCTAGAAATGCATTGAAAACAGTGTGCGTCTTATCATTGAGGTTGTCTTGTTAGGAAAATGAGTTAGGAGACAAAGTAACGGTGTTCCTACATGAAGTTAGTGAGTCTCTCCTAGATTAGAGTTGAATAGCGTCCTAGCTCATTCAGCAACAGAGACAATCACGATCTTAGCTCTTTTAGCTAGAAATGCATTGAAAACAGTGTGCGTCTTATCATTGAGGTTGTCTTGTTAGGAAAATGAGTTAGGAGACAAAGTAACGGTGTTCCTACATGAAGTTAGTGAGTCTCTCCTAGATTAGAGTTGAATAGCGTCCTAGCTCATTCAGCAACAGAGACAATCACGATCTTAGCTCTTTTAGCTAGAAATGCATTGAAAACAGTGTGCGTCTTATCATTGAGGTTGTCTTGTTAGGAAAATGAGTTAGGAGACAAAGTAACGGTGTTCCTACATGAAGTTAGTGAGTCTCTCCTAGATTAGAGTTGAATAGCGTCCTAGCTCATTCAGCAACAGAGACAATCACGATCTTAGCTCTTTTAGCTAGAAATGCATTGAAAACAGTGTGCGTCTTATCATTGAGGTTGTCTTGTTAGGAAAATGAGTTAGGAGACAAAGTAACGGTGTTCCTACATGAAGTTAGTGAGTCTCTCCTAGATTAGAGTTGAATAGCGTCCTAGCTCATTCAGCAACAGAGACAATCACGATCTTAGCTCTTTTAGCTAGAAATGCATTGAAAACAGTGTGCGTCTTATCATTGAGGTTGTCTTGTTAGGAAAATGAGTTAGGAGACAAAGTAACGGTGTTCCTACATGAAGTTAGTGAGTCTCTCCTAGATTAGAGTTGAATAGCGTCCTAGCTCATTCAGCAACAGAGACAATCACGATCTTAGCTCTTTTAGCTAGAAATGCATTGAAAACAGTGTGCGTCTTATCATTGAGGTTGTCTTGTTAGGAAAATGAGTTAGGAGACAAAGTAACGGTGTTCCTACATGAAGTTAGTGAGTCTCTCCTAGATTAGAGTTGAATAGCGTCCTAGCTCATTCAGCAACAGAGACAATCACGATCTTAGCTCTTTTAGCTAGAAATGCATTGAAAACAGTGTGCGTCTTATCATTGAGGTTGTCTTGTTAGGAAAATGAGTTAGGAGACAAAGTAACGGTGTTCCTACATGAAGTTAGTGAGTCTCTCCTAGATTAGAGTTGAATAGCGTCCTAGCTCATTCAGCAACAGAGACAATCACGATCTTAGCTCTTTTAGCTAGAAATGCATTGAAAACAGTGTGCGTCTTATCATTGAGGTTGTCTTGTTAGGAAAATGAGTTAGGAGACAAAGTAACGGTGTTCCTACATGAAGTTAGTGAGTCTCTCCTAGATTAGAGTTGAATAGCGTCCTAGCTCATTCAGCAACAGAGACAATCACGATCTTAGCTCTTTTAGCTAGAAATGCATTGAAAACAGTGTGCGTCTTATCATTGAGGTTGTCTTGTTAGGAAAATGAGTTAGGAGACAAAGTAACGGTGTTCCTACATGAAGTTAGTGAGTCTCTCCTAGATTAGAGTTGAATAGCGTCCTAGCTCATTCAGCAACAGAGACAATCACGATCTTAGCTCTTTTAGCTAGAAATGCATTGAAAACAGTGTGCGTCTTATCATTGAGGTTGTCTTGTTAGGAAAATGAGTTAGGAGACAAAGTAACGGTGTTCCTACATGAAGTTAGTGAGTCTCTCCTAGATTAGAGTTGAATAGCGTCCTAGCTCATTCAGCAACAGAGACAATCACGATCTTAGCTCTTTTAGCTAGAAATGCATTGAAAACAGTGTGCGTCTTATCATTGAGGTTGTCTTGTTAGGAAAATGAGTTAGGAGACAAAGTAACGGTGTTCCTACATGAAGTTAGTGAGTCTCTCCTAGATTAGAGTTGAATAGCGTCCTAGCTCATTCAGCAACAGAGACAATCACGATCTTAGCTCTTTTAGCTAGAAATGCATTGAAAACAGTGTGCGTCTTATCATTGAGGTTGTCTTGTTAGGAAAATGAGTTAGGAGACAAAGTAACGGTGTTCCTACATGAAGTTAGTGAGTCTCTCCTAGATTAGAGTTGAATAGCGTCCTAGCTCATTCAGCAACAGAGACAATCACGATCTTAGCTCTTTTAGCTAGAAATGCATTGAAAACAGTGTGCGTCTTATCATTGAGGTTGTCTTGTTAGGAAAATGAGTTAGGAGACAAAGTAACGGTGTTCCTACATGAAGTTAGTGAGTCTCTCCTAGATTAGAGTTGAATAGCGTCCTAGCTCATTCAGCAACAGAGACAATCACGATCTTAGCTCTTTTAGCTAGAAATGCATTGAAAACAGTGTGCGTCTTATCATTGAGGTTGTCTTGTTAGGAAAATGAGTTAGGAGACAAAGTAACGGTGTTCCTACATGAAGTTAGTGAGTCTCTCCTAGATTAGAGTTGAATAGCGTCCTAGCTCATTCAGCAACAGAGACAATCACGATCTTAGCTCTTTTAGCTAGAAATGCATTGAAAACAGTGTGCGTCTTATCATTGAGGTTGTCTTGTTAGGAAAATGAGTTAGGAGACAAAGTAACGGTGTTCCTACATGAAGTTAGTGAGTCTCTCCTAGATTAGAGTTGAATAGCGTCCTAGCTCATTCAGCAACAGAGACAATCACGATCTTAGCTCTTTTAGCTAGAAATGCATTGAAAACAGTGTGCGTCTTATCATTGAGGTTGTCTTGTTAGGAAAATGAGTTAGGAGACAAAGTAACGGTGTTCCTACATGAAGTTAGTGAGTCTCTCCTAGATTAGAGTTGAATAGCGTCCTAGCTCATTCAGCAACAGAGACAATCACGATCTTAGCTCTTTTAGCTAGAAATGCATTGAAAACAGTGTGCGTCTTATCATTGAGGTTGTCTTGTTAGGAAAATGAGTTAGGAGACAAAGTAACGGTGTTCCTACATGAAGTTAGTGAGTCTCTCCTAGATTAGAGTTGAATAGCGTCCTAGCTCATTCAGCAACAGAGACAATCACGATCTTAGCTCTTTTAGCTAGAAATGCATTGAAAACAGTGTGCGTCTTATCATTGAGGTTGTCTTGTTAGGAAAATGAGTTAGGAGACAAAGTAACGGTGTTCCTACATGAAGTTAGTGAGTCTCTCCTAGATTAGAGTTGAATAGCGTCCTAGCTCATTCAGCAACAGAGACAATCACGATCTTAGCTCTTTTAGCTAGAAATGCATTGAAAACAGTGTGCGTCTTATCATTGAGGTTGTCTTGTTAGGAAAATGAGTTAGGAGACAAAGTAACGGTGTTCCTACATGAAGTTAGTGAGTCTCTCCTAGATTAGAGTTGAATAGCGTCCTAGCTCATTCAGCAACAGAGACAATCACGATCTTAGCTCTTTTAGCTAGAAATGCATTGAAAACAGTGTGCGTCTTATCATTGAGGTTGTCTTGTTAGGAAAATGAGTTAGGAGACAAAGTAACGGTGTTCCTACATGAAGTTAGTGAGTCTCTCCTAGATTAGAGTTGAATAGCGTCCTAGCTCATTCAGCAACAGAGACAATCACGATCTTAGCTCTTTTAGCTAGAAATGCATTGAAAACAGTGTGCGTCTTATCATTGAGGTTGTCTTGTTAGGAAAATGAGTTAGGAGACAAAGTAACGGTGTTCCTACATGAAGTTAGTGAGTCTCTCCTAGATTAGAGTTGAATAGCGTCCTAGCTCATTCAGCAACAGAGACAATCACGATCTTAGCTCTTTTAGCTAGAAATGCATTGAAAACAGTGTGCGTCTTATCATTGAGGTTGTCTTGTTAGGAAAATGAGTTAGGAGACAAAGTAACGGTGTTCCTACATGAAGTTAGTGAGTCTCTCCTAGATTAGAGTTGAATAGCGTCCTAGCTCATTCAGCAACAGAGACAATCACGATCTTAGCTCTTTTAGCTAGAAATGCATTGAAAACAGTGTGCGTCTTATCATTGAGGTTGTCTTGTTAGGAAAATGAGTTAGGAGACAAAGTAACGGTGTTCCTACATGAAGTTAGTGAGTCTCTCCTAGATTAGAGTTGAATAGCGTCCTAGCTCATTCAGCAACAGAGACAATCACGATCTTAGCTCTTTTAGCTAGAAATGCATTGAAAACAGTGTGCGTCTTATCATTGAGGTTGTCTTGTTAGGAAAATGAGTTAGGAGACAAAGTAACGGTGTTCCTACATGAAGTTAGTGAGTCTCTCCTAGATTAGAGTTGAATAGCGTCCTAGCTCATTCAGCAACAGAGACAATCACGATCTTAGCTCTTTTAGCTAGAAATGCATTGAAAACAGTGTGCGTCTTATCATTGAGGTTGTCTTGTTAGGAAAATGAGTTAGGAGACAAAGTAACGGTGTTCCTACATGAAGTTAGTGAGTCTCTCCTAGATTAGAGTTGAATAGCGTCCTAGCTCATTCAGCAACAGAGACAATCACGATCTTAGCTCTTTTAGCTAGAAATGCATTGAAAACAGTGTGCGTCTTATCATTGAGGTTGTCTTGTTAGGAAAATGAGTTAGGAGACAAAGTAACGGTGTTCCTACATGAAGTTAGTGAGTCTCTCCTAGATTAGAGTTGAATAGCGTCCTAGCTCATTCAGCAACAGAGACAATCACGATCTTAGCTCTTTTAGCTAGAAATGCATTGAAAACAGTGTGCGTCTTATCATTGAGGTTGTCTTGTTAGGAAAATGAGTTAGGAGACAAAGTAACGGTGTTCCTACATGAAGTTAGTGAGTCTCTCCTAGATTAGAGTTGAATAGCGTCCTAGCTCATTCAGCAACAGAGACAATCACGATCTTAGCTCTTTTAGCTAGAAATGCATTGAAAACAGTGTGCGTCTTATCATTGAGGTTGTCTTGTTAGGAAAATGAGTTAGGAGACAAAGTAACGGTGTTCCTACATGAAGTTAGTGAGTCTCTCCTAGATTAGAGTTGAATAGCGTCCTAGCTCATTCAGCAACAGAGACAATCACGATCTTAGCTCTTTTAGCTAGAAATGCATTGAAAACAGTGTGCGTCTTATCATTGAGGTTGTCTTGTTAGGAAAATGAGTTAGGAGACAAAGTAACGGTGTTCCTACATGAAGTTAGTGAGTCTCTCCTAGATTAGAGTTGAATAGCGTCCTAGCTCATTCAGCAACAGAGACAATCACGATCTTAGCTCTTTTAGCTAGAAATGCATTGAAAACAGTGTGCGTCTTATCATTGAGGTTGTCTTGTTAGGAAAATGAGTTAGGAGACAAAGTAACGGTGTTCCTACATGAAGTTAGTGAGTCTCTCCTAGATTAGAGTTGAATAGCGTCCTAGCTCATTCAGCAACAGAGACAATCACGATCTTAGCTCTTTTAGCTAGAAATGCATTGAAAACAGTGTGCGTCTTATCATTGAGGTTGTCTTGTTAGGAAAATGAGTTAGGAGACAAAGTAACGGTGTTCCTACATGAAGTTAGTGAGTCTCTCCTAGATTAGAGTTGAATAGCGTCCTAGCTCATTCAGCAACAGAGACAATCACGATCTTAGCTCTTTTAGCTAGAAATGCATTGAAAACAGTGTGCGTCTTATCATTGAGGTTGTCTTGTTAGGAAAATGAGTTAGGAGACAAAGTAACGGTGTTCCTACATGAAGTTAGTGAGTCTCTCCTAGATTAGAGTTGAATAGCGTCCTAGCTCATTCAGCAACAGAGACAATCACGATCTTAGCTCTTTTAGCTAGAAATGCATTGAAAACAGTGTGCGTCTTATCATTGAGGTTGTCTTGTTAGGAAAATGAGTTAGGAGACAAAGTAACGGTGTTCCTACATGAAGTTAGTGAGTCTCTCCTAGATTAGAGTTGAATAGCGTCCTAGCTCATTCAGCAACAGAGACAATCACGATCTTAGCTCTTTTAGCTAGAAATGCATTGAAAACAGTGTGCGTCTTATCATTGAGGTTGTCTTGTTAGGAAAATGAGTTAGGAGACAAAGTAACGGTGTTCCTACATGAAGTTAGTGAGTCTCTCCTAGATTAGAGTTGAATAGCGTCCTAGCTCATTCAGCAACAGAGACAATCACGATCTTAGCTCTTTTAGCTAGAAATGCATTGAAAACAGTGTGCGTCTTATCATTGAGGTTGTCTTGTTAGGAAAATGAGTTAGGAGACAAAGTAACGGTGTTCCTACATGAAGTTAGTGAGTCTCTCCTAGATTAGAGTTGAATAGCGTCCTAGCTCATTCAGCAACAGAGACAATCACGATCTTAGCTCTTTTAGCTAGAAATGCATTGAAAACAGTGTGCGTCTTATCATTGAGGTTGTCTTGTTAGGAAAATGAGTTAGGAGACAAAGTAACGGTGTTCCTACATGAAGTTAGTGAGTCTCTCCTAGATTAGAGTTGAATAGCGTCCTAGCTCATTCAGCAACAGAGACAATCACGATCTTAGCTCTTTTAGCTAGAAATGCATTGAAAACAGTGTGCGTCTTATCATTGAGGTTGTCTTGTTAGGAAAATGAGTTAGGAGACAAAGTAACGGTGTTCCTACATGAAGTTAGTGAGTCTCTCCTAGATTAGAGTTGAATAGCGTCCTAGCTCATTCAGCAACAGAGACAATCACGATCTTAGCTCTTTTAGCTAGAAATGCATTGAAAACAGTGTGCGTCTTATCATTGAGGTTGTCTTGTTAGGAAAATGAGTTAGGAGACAAAGTAACGGTGTTCCTACATGAAGTTAGTGAGTCTCTCCTAGATTAGAGTTGAATAGCGTCCTAGCTCATTCAGCAACAGAGACAATCACGATCTTAGCTCTTTTAGCTAGAAATGCATTGAAAACAGTGTGCGTCTTATCATTGAGGTTGTCTTGTTAGGAAAATGAGTTAGGAGACAAAGTAACGGTGTTCCTACATGAAGTTAGTGAGTCTCTCCTAGATTAGAGTTGAATAGCGTCCTAGCTCATTCAGCAACAGAGACAATCACGATCTTAGCTCTTTTAGCTAGAAATGCATTGAAAACAGTGTGCGTCTTATCATTGAGGTTGTCTTGTTAGGAAAATGAGTTAGGAGACAAAGTAACGGTGTTCCTACATGAAGTTAGTGAGTCTCTCCTAGATTAGAGTTGAATAGCGTCCTAGCTCATTCAGCAACAGAGACAATCACGATCTTAGCTCTTTTAGCTAGAAATGCATTGAAAACAGTGTGCGTCTTATCATTGAGGTTGTCTTGTTAGGAAAATGAGTTAGGAGACAAAGTAACGGTGTTCCTACATGAAGTTAGTGAGTCTCTCCTAGATTAGAGTTGAATAGCGTCCTAGCTCATTCAGCAACAGAGACAATCACGATCTTAGCTCTTTTAGCTAGAAATGCATTGAAAACAGTGTGCGTCTTATCATTGAGGTTGTCTTGTTAGGAAAATGAGTTAGGAGACAAAGTAACGGTGTTCCTACATGAAGTTAGTGAGTCTCTCCTAGATTAGAGTTGAATAGCGTCCTAGCTCATTCAGCAACAGAGACAATCACGATCTTAGCTCTTTTAGCTAGAAATGCATTGAAAACAGTGTGCGTCTTATCATTGAGGTTGTCTTGTTAGGAAAATGAGTTAGGAGACAAAGTAACGGTGTTCCTACATGAAGTTAGTGAGTCTCTCCTAGATTAGAGTTGAATAGCGTCCTAGCTCATTCAGCAACAGAGACAATCACGATCTTAGCTCTTTTAGCTAGAAATGCATTGAAAACAGTGTGCGTCTTATCATTGAGGTTGTCTTGTTAGGAAAATGAGTTAGGAGACAAAGTAACGGTGTTCCTACATGAAGTTAGTGAGTCTCTCCTAGATTAGAGTTGAATAGCGTCCTAGCTCATTCAGCAACAGAGACAATCACGATCTTAGCTCTTTTAGCTAGAAATGCATTGAAAACAGTGTGCGTCTTATCATTGAGGTTGTCTTGTTAGGAAAATGAGTTAGGAGACAAAGTAACGGTGTTCCTACATGAAGTTAGTGAGTCTCTCCTAGATTAGAGTTGAATAGCGTCCTAGCTCATTCAGCAACAGAGACAATCACGATCTTAGCTCTTTTAGCTAGAAATGCATTGAAAACAGTGTGCGTCTTATCATTGAGGTTGTCTTGTTAGGAAAATGAGTTAGGAGACAAAGTAACGGTGTTCCTACATGAAGTTAGTGAGTCTCTCCTAGATTAGAGTTGAATAGCGTCCTAGCTCATTCAGCAACAGAGACAATCACGATCTTAGCTCTTTTAGCTAGAAATGCATTGAAAACAGTGTGCGTCTTATCATTGAGGTTGTCTTGTTAGGAAAATGAGTTAGGAGACAAAGTAACGGTGTTCCTACATGAAGTTAGTGAGTCTCTCCTAGATTAGAGTTGAATAGCGTCCTAGCTCATTCAGCAACAGAGACAATCACGATCTTAGCTCTTTTAGCTAGAAATGCATTGAAAACAGTGTGCGTCTTATCATTGAGGTTGTCTTGTTAGGAAAATGAGTTAGGAGACAAAGTAACGGTGTTCCTACATGAAGTTAGTGAGTCTCTCCTAGATTAGAGTTGAATAGCGTCCTAGCTCATTCAGCAACAGAGACAATCACGATCTTAGCTCTTTTAGCTAGAAATGCATTGAAAACAGTGTGCGTCTTATCATTGAGGTTGTCTTGTTAGGAAAATGAGTTAGGAGACAAAGTAACGGTGTTCCTACATGAAGTTAGTGAGTCTCTCCTAGATTAGAGTTGAATAGCGTCCTAGCTCATTCAGCAACAGAGACAATCACGATCTTAGCTCTTTTAGCTAGAAATGCATTGAAAACAGTGTGCGTCTTATCATTGAGGTTGTCTTGTTAGGAAAATGAGTTAGGAGACAAAGTAACGGTGTTCCTACATGAAGTTAGTGAGTCTCTCCTAGATTAGAGTTGAATAGCGTCCTAGCTCATTCAGCAACAGAGACAATCACGATCTTAGCTCTTTTAGCTAGAAATGCATTGAAAACAGTGTGCGTCTTATCATTGAGGTTGTCTTGTTAGGAAAATGAGTTAGGAGACAAAGTAACGGTGTTCCTACATGAAGTTAGTGAGTCTCTCCTAGATTAGAGTTGAATAGCGTCCTAGCTCATTCAGCAACAGAGACAATCACGATCTTAGCTCTTTTAGCTAGAAATGCATTGAAAACAGTGTGCGTCTTATCATTGAGGTTGTCTTGTTAGGAAAATGAGTTAGGAGACAAAGTAACGGTGTTCCTACATGAAGTTAGTGAGTCTCTCCTAGATTAGAGTTGAATAGCGTCCTAGCTCATTCAGCAACAGAGACAATCACGATCTTAGCTCTTTTAGCTAGAAATGCATTGAAAACAGTGTGCGTCTTATCATTGAGGTTGTCTTGTTAGGAAAATGAGTTAGGAGACAAAGTAACGGTGTTCCTACATGAAGTTAGTGAGTCTCTCCTAGATTAGAGTTGAATAGCGTCCTAGCTCATTCAGCAACAGAGACAATCACGATCTTAGCTCTTTTAGCTAGAAATGCATTGAAAACAGTGTGCGTCTTATCATTGAGGTTGTCTTGTTAGGAAAATGAGTTAGGAGACAAAGTAACGGTGTTCCTACATGAAGTTAGTGAGTCTCTCCTAGATTAGAGTTGAATAGCGTCCTAGCTCATTCAGCAACAGAGACAATCACGATCTTAGCTCTTTTAGCTAGAAATGCATTGAAAACAGTGTGCGTCTTATCATTGAGGTTGTCTTGTTAGGAAAATGAGTTAGGAGACAAAGTAACGGTGTTCCTACATGAAGTTAGTGAGTCTCTCCTAGATTAGAGTTGAATAGCGTCCTAGCTCATTCAGCAACAGAGACAATCACGATCTTAGCTCTTTTAGCTAGAAATGCATTGAAAACAGTGTGCGTCTTATCATTGAGGTTGTCTTGTTAGGAAAATGAGTTAGGAGACAAAGTAACGGTGTTCCTACATGAAGTTAGTGAGTCTCTCCTAGATTAGAGTTGAATAGCGTCCTAGCTCATTCAGCAACAGAGACAATCACGATCTTAGCTCTTTTAGCTAGAAATGCATTGAAAACAGTGTGCGTCTTATCATTGAGGTTGTCTTGTTAGGAAAATGAGTTAGGAGACAAAGTAACGGTGTTCCTACATGAAGTTAGTGAGTCTCTCCTAGATTAGAGTTGAATAGCGTCCTAGCTCATTCAGCAACAGAGACAATCACGATCTTAGCTCTTTTAGCTAGAAATGCATTGAAAACAGTGTGCGTCTTATCATTGAGGTTGTCTTGTTAGGAAAATGAGTTAGGAGACAAAGTAACGGTGTTCCTACATGAAGTTAGTGAGTCTCTCCTAGATTAGAGTTGAATAGCGTCCTAGCTCATTCAGCAACAGAGACAATCACGATCTTAGCTCTTTTAGCTAGAAATGCATTGAAAACAGTGTGCGTCTTATCATTGAGGTTGTCTTGTTAGGAAAATGAGTTAGGAGACAAAGTAACGGTGTTCCTACATGAAGTTAGTGAGTCTCTCCTAGATTAGAGTTGAATAGCGTCCTAGCTCATTCAGCAACAGAGACAATCACGATCTTAGCTCTTTTAGCTAGAAATGCATTGAAAACAGTGTGCGTCTTATCATTGAGGTTGTCTTGTTAGGAAAATGAGTTAGGAGACAAAGTAACGGTGTTCCTACATGAAGTTAGTGAGTCTCTCCTAGATTAGAGTTGAATAGCGTCCTAGCTCATTCAGCAACAGAGACAATCACGATCTTAGCTCTTTTAGCTAGAAATGCATTGAAAACAGTGTGCGTCTTATCATTGAGGTTGTCTTGTTAGGAAAATGAGTTAGGAGACAAAGTAACGGTGTTCCTACATGAAGTTAGTGAGTCTCTCCTAGATTAGAGTTGAATAGCGTCCTAGCTCATTCAGCAACAGAGACAATCACGATCTTAGCTCTTTTAGCTAGAAATGCATTGAAAACAGTGTGCGTCTTATCATTGAGGTTGTCTTGTTAGGAAAATGAGTTAGGAGACAAAGTAACGGTGTTCCTACATGAAGTTAGTGAGTCTCTCCTAGATTAGAGTTGAATAGCGTCCTAGCTCATTCAGCAACAGAGACAATCACGATCTTAGCTCTTTTAGCTAGAAATGCATTGAAAACAGTGTGCGTCTTATCATTGAGGTTGTCTTGTTAGGAAAATGAGTTAGGAGACAAAGTAACGGTGTTCCTACATGAAGTTAGTGAGTCTCTCCTAGATTAGAGTTGAATAGCGTCCTAGCTCATTCAGCAACAGAGACAATCACGATCTTAGCTCTTTTAGCTAGAAATGCATTGAAAACAGTGTGCGTCTTATCATTGAGGTTGTCTTGTTAGGAAAATGAGTTAGGAGACAAAGTAACGGTGTTCCTACATGAAGTTAGTGAGTCTCTCCTAGATTAGAGTTGAATAGCGTCCTAGCTCATTCAGCAACAGAGACAATCACGATCTTAGCTCTTTTAGCTAGAAATGCATTGAAAACAGTGTGCGTCTTATCATTGAGGTTGTCTTGTTAGGAAAATGAGTTAGGAGACAAAGTAACGGTGTTCCTACATGAAGTTAGTGAGTCTCTCCTAGATTAGAGTTGAATAGCGTCCTAGCTCATTCAGCAACAGAGACAATCACGATCTTAGCTCTTTTAGCTAGAAATGCATTGAAAACAGTGTGCGTCTTATCATTGAGGTTGTCTTGTTAGGAAAATGAGTTAGGAGACAAAGTAACGGTGTTCCTACATGAAGTTAGTGAGTCTCTCCTAGATTAGAGTTGAATAGCGTCCTAGCTCATTCAGCAACAGAGACAATCACGATCTTAGCTCTTTTAGCTAGAAATGCATTGAAAACAGTGTGCGTCTTATCATTGAGGTTGTCTTGTTAGGAAAATGAGTTAGGAGACAAAGTAACGGTGTTCCTACATGAAGTTAGTGAGTCTCTCCTAGATTAGAGTTGAATAGCGTCCTAGCTCATTCAGCAACAGAGACAATCACGATCTTAGCTCTTTTAGCTAGAAATGCATTGAAAACAGTGTGCGTCTTATCATTGAGGTTGTCTTGTTAGGAAAATGAGTTAGGAGACAAAGTAACGGTGTTCCTACATGAAGTTAGTGAGTCTCTCCTAGATTAGAGTTGAATAGCGTCCTAGCTCATTCAGCAACAGAGACAATCACGATCTTAGCTCTTTTAGCTAGAAATGCATTGAAAACAGTGTGCGTCTTATCATTGAGGTTGTCTTGTTAGGAAAATGAGTTAGGAGACAAAGTAACGGTGTTCCTACATGAAGTTAGTGAGTCTCTCCTAGATTAGAGTTGAATAGCGTCCTAGCTCATTCAGCAACAGAGACAATCACGATCTTAGCTCTTTTAGCTAGAAATGCATTGAAAACAGTGTGCGTCTTATCATTGAGGTTGTCTTGTTAGGAAAATGAGTTAGGAGACAAAGTAACGGTGTTCCTACATGAAGTTAGTGAGTCTCTCCTAGATTAGAGTTGAATAGCGTCCTAGCTCATTCAGCAACAGAGACAATCACGATCTTAGCTCTTTTAGCTAGAAATGCATTGAAAACAGTGTGCGTCTTATCATTGAGGTTGTCTTGTTAGGAAAATGAGTTAGGAGACAAAGTAACGGTGTTCCTACATGAAGTTAGTGAGTCTCTCCTAGATTAGAGTTGAATAGCGTCCTAGCTCATTCAGCAACAGAGACAATCACGATCTTAGCTCTTTTAGCTAGAAATGCATTGAAAACAGTGTGCGTCTTATCATTGAGGTTGTCTTGTTAGGAAAATGAGTTAGGAGACAAAGTAACGGTGTTCCTACATGAAGTTAGTGAGTCTCTCCTAGATTAGAGTTGAATAGCGTCCTAGCTCATTCAGCAACAGAGACAATCACGATCTTAGCTCTTTTAGCTAGAAATGCATTGAAAACAGTGTGCGTCTTATCATTGAGGTTGTCTTGTTAGGAAAATGAGTTAGGAGACAAAGTAACGGTGTTCCTACATGAAGTTAGTGAGTCTCTCCTAGATTAGAGTTGAATAGCGTCCTAGCTCATTCAGCAACAGAGACAATCACGATCTTAGCTCTTTTAGCTAGAAATGCATTGAAAACAGTGTGCGTCTTATCATTGAGGTTGTCTTGTTAGGAAAATGAGTTAGGAGACAAAGTAACGGTGTTCCTACATGAAGTTAGTGAGTCTCTCCTAGATTAGAGTTGAATAGCGTCCTAGCTCATTCAGCAACAGAGACAATCACGATCTTAGCTCTTTTAGCTAGAAATGCATTGAAAACAGTGTGCGTCTTATCATTGAGGTTGTCTTGTTAGGAAAATGAGTTAGGAGACAAAGTAACGGTGTTCCTACATGAAGTTAGTGAGTCTCTCCTAGATTAGAGTTGAATAGCGTCCTAGCTCATTCAGCAACAGAGACAATCACGATCTTAGCTCTTTTAGCTAGAAATGCATTGAAAACAGTGTGCGTCTTATCATTGAGGTTGTCTTGTTAGGAAAATGAGTTAGGAGACAAAGTAACGGTGTTCCTACATGAAGTTAGTGAGTCTCTCCTAGATTAGAGTTGAATAGCGTCCTAGCTCATTCAGCAACAGAGACAATCACGATCTTAGCTCTTTTAGCTAGAAATGCATTGAAAACAGTGTGCGTCTTATCATTGAGGTTGTCTTGTTAGGAAAATGAGTTAGGAGACAAAGTAACGGTGTTCCTACATGAAGTTAGTGAGTCTCTCCTAGATTAGAGTTGAATAGCGTCCTAGCTCATTCAGCAACAGAGACAATCACGATCTTAGCTCTTTTAGCTAGAAATGCATTGAAAACAGTGTGCGTCTTATCATTGAGGTTGTCTTGTTAGGAAAATGAGTTAGGAGACAAAGTAACGGTGTTCCTACATGAAGTTAGTGAGTCTCTCCTAGATTAGAGTTGAATAGCGTCCTAGCTCATTCAGCAACAGAGACAATCACGATCTTAGCTCTTTTAGCTAGAAATGCATTGAAAACAGTGTGCGTCTTATCATTGAGGTTGTCTTGTTAGGAAAATGAGTTAGGAGACAAAGTAACGGTGTTCCTACATGAAGTTAGTGAGTCTCTCCTAGATTAGAGTTGAATAGCGTCCTAGCTCATTCAGCAACAGAGACAATCACGATCTTAGCTCTTTTAGCTAGAAATGCATTGAAAACAGTGTGCGTCTTATCATTGAGGTTGTCTTGTTAGGAAAATGAGTTAGGAGACAAAGTAACGGTGTTCCTACATGAAGTTAGTGAGTCTCTCCTAGATTAGAGTTGAATAGCGTCCTAGCTCATTCAGCAACAGAGACAATCACGATCTTAGCTCTTTTAGCTAGAAATGCATTGAAAACAGTGTGCGTCTTATCATTGAGGTTGTCTTGTTAGGAAAATGAGTTAGGAGACAAAGTAACGGTGTTCCTACATGAAGTTAGTGAGTCTCTCCTAGATTAGAGTTGAATAGCGTCCTAGCTCATTCAGCAACAGAGACAATCACGATCTTAGCTCTTTTAGCTAGAAATGCATTGAAAACAGTGTGCGTCTTATCATTGAGGTTGTCTTGTTAGGAAAATGAGTTAGGAGACAAAGTAACGGTGTTCCTACATGAAGTTAGTGAGTCTCTCCTAGATTAGAGTTGAATAGCGTCCTAGCTCATTCAGCAACAGAGACAATCACGATCTTAGCTCTTTTAGCTAGAAATGCATTGAAAACAGTGTGCGTCTTATCATTGAGGTTGTCTTGTTAGGAAAATGAGTTAGGAGACAAAGTAACGGTGTTCCTACATGAAGTTAGTGAGTCTCTCCTAGATTAGAGTTGAATAGCGTCCTAGCTCATTCAGCAACAGAGACAATCACGATCTTAGCTCTTTTAGCTAGAAATGCATTGAAAACAGTGTGCGTCTTATCATTGAGGTTGTCTTGTTAGGAAAATGAGTTAGGAGACAAAGTAACGGTGTTCCTACATGAAGTTAGTGAGTCTCTCCTAGATTAGAGTTGAATAGCGTCCTAGCTCATTCAGCAACAGAGACAATCACGATCTTAGCTCTTTTAGCTAGAAATGCATTGAAAACAGTGTGCGTCTTATCATTGAGGTTGTCTTGTTAGGAAAATGAGTTAGGAGACAAAGTAACGGTGTTCCTACATGAAGTTAGTGAGTCTCTCCTAGATTAGAGTTGAATAGCGTCCTAGCTCATTCAGCAACAGAGACAATCACGATCTTAGCTCTTTTAGCTAGAAATGCATTGAAAACAGTGTGCGTCTTATCATTGAGGTTGTCTTGTTAGGAAAATGAGTTAGGAGACAAAGTAACGGTGTTCCTACATGAAGTTAGTGAGTCTCTCCTAGATTAGAGTTGAATAGCGTCCTAGCTCATTCAGCAACAGAGACAATCACGATCTTAGCTCTTTTAGCTAGAAATGCATTGAAAACAGTGTGCGTCTTATCATTGAGGTTGTCTTGTTAGGAAAATGAGTTAGGAGACAAAGTAACGGTGTTCCTACATGAAGTTAGTGAGTCTCTCCTAGATTAGAGTTGAATAGCGTCCTAGCTCATTCAGCAACAGAGACAATCACGATCTTAGCTCTTTTAGCTAGAAATGCATTGAAAACAGTGTGCGTCTTATCATTGAGGTTGTCTTGTTAGGAAAATGAGTTAGGAGACAAAGTAACGGTGTTCCTACATGAAGTTAGTGAGTCTCTCCTAGATTAGAGTTGAATAGCGTCCTAGCTCATTCAGCAACAGAGACAATCACGATCTTAGCTCTTTTAGCTAGAAATGCATTGAAAACAGTGTGCGTCTTATCATTGAGGTTGTCTTGTTAGGAAAATGAGTTAGGAGACAAAGTAACGGTGTTCCTACATGAAGTTAGTGAGTCTCTCCTAGATTAGAGTTGAATAGCGTCCTAGCTCATTCAGCAACAGAGACAATCACGATCTTAGCTCTTTTAGCTAGAAATGCATTGAAAACAGTGTGCGTCTTATCATTGAGGTTGTCTTGTTAGGAAAATGAGTTAGGAGACAAAGTAACGGTGTTCCTACATGAAGTTAGTGAGTCTCTCCTAGATTAGAGTTGAATAGCGTCCTAGCTCATTCAGCAACAGAGACAATCACGATCTTAGCTCTTTTAGCTAGAAATGCATTGAAAACAGTGTGCGTCTTATCATTGAGGTTGTCTTGTTAGGAAAATGAGTTAGGAGACAAAGTAACGGTGTTCCTACATGAAGTTAGTGAGTCTCTCCTAGATTAGAGTTGAATAGCGTCCTAGCTCATTCAGCAACAGAGACAATCACGATCTTAGCTCTTTTAGCTAGAAATGCATTGAAAACAGTGTGCGTCTTATCATTGAGGTTGTCTTGTTAGGAAAATGAGTTAGGAGACAAAGTAACGGTGTTCCTACATGAAGTTAGTGAGTCTCTCCTAGATTAGAGTTGAATAGCGTCCTAGCTCATTCAGCAACAGAGACAATCACGATCTTAGCTCTTTTAGCTAGAAATGCATTGAAAACAGTGTGCGTCTTATCATTGAGGTTGTCTTGTTAGGAAAATGAGTTAGGAGACAAAGTAACGGTGTTCCTACATGAAGTTAGTGAGTCTCTCCTAGATTAGAGTTGAATAGCGTCCTAGCTCATTCAGCAACAGAGACAATCACGATCTTAGCTCTTTTAGCTAGAAATGCATTGAAAACAGTGTGCGTCTTATCATTGAGGTTGTCTTGTTAGGAAAATGAGTTAGGAGACAAAGTAACGGTGTTCCTACATGAAGTTAGTGAGTCTCTCCTAGATTAGAGTTGAATAGCGTCCTAGCTCATTCAGCAACAGAGACAATCACGATCTTAGCTCTTTTAGCTAGAAATGCATTGAAAACAGTGTGCGTCTTATCATTGAGGTTGTCTTGTTAGGAAAATGAGTTAGGAGACAAAGTAACGGTGTTCCTACATGAAGTTAGTGAGTCTCTCCTAGATTAGAGTTGAATAGCGTCCTAGCTCATTCAGCAACAGAGACAATCACTATCTTAGCTCTTTTAGCTAGAAATGCATTGAAAACAGTGTGCGTCTTATCATTGAGGTTGTCTTGTTAGGAAAATGAGTTAGGAGACAAAGTAACGGTGTTCCTACATGAAGTTAGTGAGTCTCTCCTAGATTAGAGTTGAATAGCGTCCTAGCTCATTCAGCAACAGAGACAATCACGATCTTAGCTCTTTTAGCTAGAAATGCATTGAAAACAGTGTGCGTCTTATCATTGAGGTTGTCTTGTTAGGAAAATGAGTTAGGAGACAAAGTAACGGTGTTCCTACATGAAGTTAGTGAGTCTCTCCTAGATTAGAGTTGAATAGCGTCCTAGCTCATTCAGCAACAGAGACAATCACGATCTTAGCTCTTTTAGCTAGAAATGCATTGAAAACAGTGTGCGTCTTATCATTGAGGTTGTCTTGTTAGGAAAATGAGTTAGGAGACAAAGTAACGGTGTTCCTACATGAAGTTAGTGAGTCTCTCCTAGATTAGAGTTGAATAGCGTCCTAGCTCATTCAGCAACAGAGACAATCACGATCTTAGCTCTTTTAGCTAGAAATGCATTGAAAACAGTGTGCGTCTTATCATTGAGGTTGTCTTGTTAGGAAAATGAGTTAGGAGACAAAGTAACGGTGTTCCTACATGAAGTTAGTGAGTCTCTCCTAGATTAGAGTTGAATAGCGTCCTAGCTCATTCAGCAACAGAGACAATCACGATCTTAGCTCTTTTAGCTAGAAATGCATTGAAAACAGTGTGCGTCTTATCATTGAGGTTGTCTTGTTAGGAAAATGAGTTAGGAGACAAAGTAACGGTGTTCCTACATGAAGTTAGTGAGTCTCTCCTAGATTAGAGTTGAATAGCGTCCTAGCTCATTCAGCAACAGAGACAATCACGATCTTAGCTCTTTTAGCTAGAAATGCATTGAAAACAGTGTGCGTCTTATCATTGAGGTTGTCTTGTTAGGAAAATGAGTTAGGAGACAAAGTAACGGTGTTCCTACATGAAGTTAGTGAGTCTCTCCTAGATTAGAGTTGAATAGCGTCCTAGCTCATTCAGCAACAGAGACAATCACGATCTTAGCTCTTTTAGCTAGAAATGCATTGAAAACAGTGTGCGTCTTATCATTGAGGTTGTCTTGTTAGGAAAATGAGTTAGGAGACAAAGTAACGGTGTTCCTACATGAAGTTAGTGAGTCTCTCCTAGATTAGAGTTGAATAGCGTCCTAGCTCATTCAGCAACAGAGACAATCACGATCTTAGCTCTTTTAGCTAGAAATGCATTGAAAACAGTGTGCGTCTTATCATTGAGGTTGTCTTGTTAGGAAAATGAGTTAGGAGACAAAGTAACGGTGTTCCTACATGAAGTTAGTGAGTCTCTCCTAGATTAGAGTTGAATAGCGTCCTAGCTCATTCAGCAACAGAGACAATCACGATCTTAGCTCTTTTAGCTAGAAATGCATTGAAAACAGTGTGCGTCTTATCATTGAGGTTGTCTTGTTAGGAAAATGAGTTAGGAGACAAAGTAACGGTGTTCCTACATGAAGTTAGTGAGTCTCTCCTAGATTAGAGTTGAATAGCGTCCTAGCTCATTCAGCAACAGAGACAATCACGATCTTAGCTCTTTTAGCTAGAAATGCATTGAAAACAGTGTGCGTCTTATCATTGAGGTTGTCTTGTTAGGAAAATGAGTTAGGAGACAAAGTAACGGTGTTCCTACATGAAGTTAGTGAGTCTCTCCTAGATTAGAGTTGAATAGCGTCCTAGCTCATTCAGCAACAGAGACAATCACGATCTTAGCTCTTTTAGCTAGAAATGCATTGAAAACAGTGTGCGTCTTATCATTGAGGTTGTCTTGTTAGGAAAATGAGTTAGGAGACAAAGTAACGGTGTTCCTACATGAAGTTAGTGAGTCTCTCCTAGATTAGAGTTGAATAGCGTCCTAGCTCATTCAGCAACAGAGACAATCACGATCTTAGCTCTTTTAGCTAGAAATGCATTGAAAACAGTGTGCGTCTTATCATTGAGGTTGTCTTGTTAGGAAAATGAGTTAGGAGACAAAGTAACGGTGTTCCTACATGAAGTTAGTGAGTCTCTCCTAGATTAGAGTTGAATAGCGTCCTAGCTCATTCAGCAACAGAGACAATCACGATCTTAGCTCTTTTAGCTAGAAATGCATTGAAAACAGTGTGCGTCTTATCATTGAGGTTGTCTTGTTAGGAAAATGAGTTAGGAGACAAAGTAACGGTGTTCCTACATGAAGTTAGTGAGTCTCTCCTAGATTAGAGTTGAATAGCGTCCTAGCTCATTCAGCAACAGAGACAATCACGATCTTAGCTCTTTTAGCTAGAAATGCATTGAAAACAGTGTGCGTCTTATCATTGAGGTTGTCTTGTTAGGAAAATGAGTTAGGAGACAAAGTAACGGTGTTCCTACATGAAGTTAGTGAGTCTCTCCTAGATTAGAGTTGAATAGCGTCCTAGCTCATTCAGCAACAGAGACAATCACGATCTTAGCTCTTTTAGCTAGAAATGCATTGAAAACAGTGTGCGTCTTATCATTGAGGTTGTCTTGTTAGGAAAATGAGTTAGGAGACAAAGTAACGGTGTTCCTACATGAAGTTAGTGAGTCTCTCCTAGATTAGAGTTGAATAGCGTCCTAGCTCATTCAGCAACAGAGACAATCACGATCTTAGCTCTTTTAGCTAGAAATGCATTGAAAACAGTGTGCGTCTTATCATTGAGGTTGTCTTGTTAGGAAAATGAGTTAGGAGACAAAGTAACGGTGTTCCTACATGAAGTTAGTGAGTCTCTCCTAGATTAGAGTTGAATAGCGTCCTAGCTCATTCAGCAACAGAGACAATCACGATCTTAGCTCTTTTAGCTAGAAATGCATTGAAAACAGTGTGCGTCTTATCATTGAGGTTGTCTTGTTAGGAAAATGAGTTAGGAGACAAAGTAACGGTGTTCCTACATGAAGTTAGTGAGTCTCTCCTAGATTAGAGTTGAATAGCGTCCTAGCTCATTCAGCAACAGAGACAATCACGATCTTAGCTCTTTTAGCTAGAAATGCATTGAAAACAGTGTGCGTCTTATCATTGAGGTTGTCTTGTTAGGAAAATGAGTTAGGAGACAAAGTAACGGTGTTCCTACATGAAGTTAGTGAGTCTCTCCTAGATTAGAGTTGAATAGCGTCCTAGCTCATTCAGCAACAGAGACAATCACGATCTTAGCTCTTTTAGCTAGAAATGCATTGAAAACAGTGTGCGTCTTATCATTGAGGTTGTCTTGTTAGGAAAATGAGTTAGGAGACAAAGTAACGGTGTTCCTACATGAAGTTAGTGAGTCTCTCCTAGATTAGAGTTGAATAGCGTCCTAGCTCATTCAGCAACAGAGACAATCACGATCTTAGCTCTTTTAGCTAGAAATGCATTGAAAACAGTGTGCGTCTTATCATTGAGGTTGTCTTGTTAGGAAAATGAGTTAGGAGACAAAGTAACGGTGTTCCTACATGAAGTTAGTGAGTCTCTCCTAGATTAGAGTTGAATAGCGTCCTAGCTCATTCAGCAACAGAGACAATCACGATCTTAGCTCTTTTAGCTAGAAATGCATTGAAAACAGTGTGCGTCTTATCATTGAGGTTGTCTTGTTAGGAAAATGAGTTAGGAGACAAAGTAACGGTGTTCCTACATGAAGTTAGTGAGTCTCTCCTAGATTAGAGTTGAATAGCGTCCTAGCTCATTCAGCAACAGAGACAATCACGATCTTAGCTCTTTTAGCTAGAAATGCATTGAAAACAGTGTGCGTCTTATCATTGAGGTTGTCTTGTTAGGAAAATGAGTTAGGAGACAAAGTAACGGTGTTCCTACATGAAGTTAGTGAGTCTCTCCTAGATTAGAGTTGAATAGCGTCCTAGCTCATTCAGCAACAGAGACAATCACGATCTTAGCTCTTTTAGCTAGAAATGCATTGAAAACAGTGTGCGTCTTATCATTGAGGTTGTCTTGTTAGGAAAATGAGTTAGGAGACAAAGTAACGGTGTTCCTACATGAAGTTAGTGAGTCTCTCCTAGATTAGAGTTGAATAGCGTCCTAGCTCATTCAGCAACAGAGACAATCACGATCTTAGCTCTTTTAGCTAGAAATGCATTGAAAACAGTGTGCGTCTTATCATTGAGGTTGTCTTGTTAGGAAAATGAGTTAGGAGACAAAGTAACGGTGTTCCTACATGAAGTTAGTGAGTCTCTCCTAGATTAGAGTTGAATAGCGTCCTAGCTCATTCAGCAACAGAGACAATCACGATCTTAGCTCTTTTAGCTAGAAATGCATTGAAAACAGTGTGCGTCTTATCATTGAGGTTGTCTTGTTAGGAAAATGAGTTAGGAGACAAAGTAACGGTGTTCCTACATGAAGTTAGTGAGTCTCTCCTAGATTAGAGTTGAATAGCGTCCTAGCTCATTCAGCAACAGAGACAATCACGATCTTAGCTCTTTTAGCTAGAAATGCATTGAAAACAGTGTGCGTCTTATCATTGAGGTTGTCTTGTTAGGAAAATGAGTTAGGAGACAAAGTAACGGTGTTCCTACATGAAGTTAGTGAGTCTCTCCTAGATTAGAGTTGAATAGCGTCCTAGCTCATTCAGCAACAGAGACAATCACGATCTTAGCTCTTTTAGCTAGAAATGCATTGAAAACAGTGTGCGTCTTATCATTGAGGTTGTCTTGTTAGGAAAATGAGTTAGGAGACAAAGTAACGGTGTTCCTACATGAAGTTAGTGAGTCTCTCCTAGATTAGAGTTGAATAGCGTCCTAGCTCATTCAGCAACAGAGACAATCACGATCTTAGCTCTTTTAGCTAGAAATGCATTGAAAACAGTGTGCGTCTTATCATTGAGGTTGTCTTGTTAGGAAAATGAGTTAGGAGACAAAGTAACGGTGTTCCTACATGAAGTTAGTGAGTCTCTCCTAGATTAGAGTTGAATAGCGTCCTAGCTCATTCAGCAACAGAGACAATCACGATCTTAGCTCTTTTAGCTAGAAATGCATTGAAAACAGTGTGCGTCTTATCATTGAGGTTGTCTTGTTAGGAAAATGAGTTAGGAGACAAAGTAACGGTGTTCCTACATGAAGTTAGTGAGTCTCTCCTAGATTAGAGTTGAATAGCGTCCTAGCTCATTCAGCAACAGAGACAATCACGATCTTAGCTCTTTTAGCTAGAAATGCATTGAAAACAGTGTGCGTCTTATCATTGAGGTTGTCTTGTTAGGAAAATGAGTTAGGAGACAAAGTAACGGTGTTCCTACATGAAGTTAGTGAGTCTCTCCTAGATTAGAGTTGAATAGCGTCCTAGCTCATTCAGCAACAGAGACAATCACGATCTTAGCTCTTTTAGCTAGAAATGCATTGAAAACAGTGTGCGTCTTATCATTGAGGTTGTCTTGTTAGGAAAATGAGTTAGGAGACAAAGTAACGGTGTTCCTACATGAAGTTAGTGAGTCTCTCCTAGATTAGAGTTGAATAGCGTCCTAGCTCATTCAGCAACAGAGACAATCACGATCTTAGCTCTTTTAGCTAGAAATGCATTGAAAACAGTGTGCGTCTTATCATTGAGGTTGTCTTGTTAGGAAAATGAGTTAGGAGACAAAGTAACGGTGTTCCTACATGAAGTTAGTGAGTCTCTCCTAGATTAGAGTTGAATAGCGTCCTAGCTCATTCAGCAACAGAGACAATCACGATCTTAGCTCTTTTAGCTAGAAATGCATTGAAAACAGTGTGCGTCTTATCATTGAGGTTGTCTTGTTAGGAAAATGAGTTAGGAGACAAAGTAACGGTGTTCCTACATGAAGTTAGTGAGTCTCTCCTAGATTAGAGTTGAATAGCGTCCTAGCTCATTCAGCAACAGAGACAATCACGATCTTAGCTCTTTTAGCTAGAAATGCATTGAAAACAGTGTGCGTCTTATCATTGAGGTTGTCTTGTTAGGAAAATGAGTTAGGAGACAAAGTAACGGTGTTCCTACATGAAGTTAGTGAGTCTCTCCTAGATTAGAGTTGAATAGCGTCCTAGCTCATTCAGCAACAGAGACAATCACGATCTTAGCTCTTTTAGCTAGAAATGCATTGAAAACAGTGTGCGTCTTATCATTGAGGTTGTCTTGTTAGGAAAATGAGTTAGGAGACAAAGTAACGGTGTTCCTACATGAAGTTAGTGAGTCTCTCCTAGATTAGAGTTGAATAGCGTCCTAGCTCATTCAGCAACAGAGACAATCACGATCTTAGCTCTTTTAGCTAGAAATGCATTGAAAACAGTGTGCGTCTTATCATTGAGGTTGTCTTGTTAGGAAAATGAGTTAGGAGACAAAGTAACGGTGTTCCTACATGAAGTTAGTGAGTCTCTCCTAGATTAGAGTTGAATAGCGTCCTAGCTCATTCAGCAACAGAGACAATCACGATCTTAGCTCTTTTAGCTAGAAATGCATTGAAAACAGTGTGCGTCTTATCATTGAGGTTGTCTTGTTAGGAAAATGAGTTAGGAGACAAAGTAACGGTGTTCCTACATGAAGTTAGTGAGTCTCTCCTAGATTAGAGTTGAATAGCGTCCTAGCTCATTCAGCAACAGAGACAATCACGATCTTAGCTCTTTTAGCTAGAAATGCATTGAAAACAGTGTGCGTCTTATCATTGAGGTTGTCTTGTTAGGAAAATGAGTTAGGAGACAAAGTAACGGTGTTCCTACATGAAGTTAGTGAGTCTCTCCTAGATTAGAGTTGAATAGCGTCCTAGCTCATTCAGCAACAGAGACAATCACGATCTTAGCTCTTTTAGCTAGAAATGCATTGAAAACAGTGTGCGTCTTATCATTGAGGTTGTCTTGTTAGGAAAATGAGTTAGGAGACAAAGTAACGGTGTTCCTACATGAAGTTAGTGAGTCTCTCCTAGATTAGAGTTGAATAGCGTCCTAGCTCATTCAGCAACAGAGACAATCACGATCTTAGCTCTTTTAGCTAGAAATGCATTGAAAACAGTGTGCGTCTTATCATTGAGGTTGTCTTGTTAGGAAAATGAGTTAGGAGACAAAGTAACGGTGTTCCTACATGAAGTTAGTGAGTCTCTCCTAGATTAGAGTTGAATAGCGTCCTAGCTCATTCAGCAACAGAGACAATCACGATCTTAGCTCTTTTAGCTAGAAATGCATTGAAAACAGTGTGCGTCTTATCATTGAGGTTGTCTTGTTAGGAAAATGAGTTAGGAGACAAAGTAACGGTGTTCCTACATGAAGTTAGTGAGTCTCTCCTAGATTAGAGTTGAATAGCGTCCTAGCTCATTCAGCAACAGAGACAATCACGATCTTAGCTCTTTTAGCTAGAAATGCATTGAAAACAGTGTGCGTCTTATCATTGAGGTTGTCTTGTTAGGAAAATGAGTTAGGAGACAAAGTAACGGTGTTCCTACATGAAGTTAGTGAGTCTCTCCTAGATTAGAGTTGAATAGCGTCCTAGCTCATTCAGCAACAGAGACAATCACGATCTTAGCTCTTTTAGCTAGAAATGCATTGAAAACAGTGTGCGTCTTATCATTGAGGTTGTCTTGTTAGGAAAATGAGTTAGGAGACAAAGTAACGGTGTTCCTACATGAAGTTAGTGAGTCTCTCCTAGATTAGAGTTGAATAGCGTCCTAGCTCATTCAGCAACAGAGACAATCACGATCTTAGCTCTTTTAGCTAGAAATGCATTGAAAACAGTGTGCGTCTTATCATTGAGGTTGTCTTGTTAGGAAAATGAGTTAGGAGACAAAGTAACGGTGTTCCTACATGAAGTTAGTGAGTCTCTCCTAGATTAGAGTTGAATAGCGTCCTAGCTCATTCAGCAACAGAGACAATCACGATCTTAGCTCTTTTAGCTAGAAATGCATTGAAAACAGTGTGCGTCTTATCATTGAGGTTGTCTTGTTAGGAAAATGAGTTAGGAGACAAAGTAACGGTGTTCCTACATGAAGTTAGTGAGTCTCTCCTAGATTAGAGTTGAATAGCGTCCTAGCTCATTCAGCAACAGAGACAATCACGATCTTAGCTCTTTTAGCTAGAAATGCATTGAAAACAGTGTGCGTCTTATCATTGAGGTTGTCTTGTTAGGAAAATGAGTTAGGAGACAAAGTAACGGTGTTCCTACATGAAGTTAGTGAGTCTCTCCTAGATTAGAGTTGAATAGCGTCCTAGCTCATTCAGCAACAGAGACAATCACGATCTTAGCTCTTTTAGCTAGAAATGCATTGAAAACAGTGTGCGTCTTATCATTGAGGTTGTCTTGTTAGGAAAATGAGTTAGGAGACAAAGTAACGGTGTTCCTACATGAAGTTAGTGAGTCTCTCCTAGATTAGAGTTGAATAGCGTCCTAGCTCATTCAGCAACAGAGACAATCACGATCTTAGCTCTTTTAGCTAGAAATGCATTGAAAACAGTGTGCGTCTTATCATTGAGGTTGTCTTGTTAGGAAAATGAGTTAGGAGACAAAGTAACGGTGTTCCTACATGAAGTTAGTGAGTCTCTCCTAGATTAGAGTTGAATAGCGTCCTAGCTCATTCAGCAACAGAGACAATCACGATCTTAGCTCTTTTAGCTAGAAATGCATTGAAAACAGTGTGCGTCTTATCATTGAGGTTGTCTTGTTAGGAAAATGAGTTAGGAGACAAAGTAACGGTGTTCCTACATGAAGTTAGTGAGTCTCTCCTAGATTAGAGTTGAATAGCGTCCTAGCTCATTCAGCAACAGAGACAATCACGATCTTAGCTCTTTTAGCTAGAAATGCATTGAAAACAGTGTGCGTCTTATCATTGAGGTTGTCTTGTTAGGAAAATGAGTTAGGAGACAAAGTAACGGTGTTCCTACATGAAGTTAGTGAGTCTCTCCTAGATTAGAGTTGAATAGCGTCCTAGCTCATTCAGCAACAGAGACAATCACGATCTTAGCTCTTTTAGCTAGAAATGCATTGAAAACAGTGTGCGTCTTATCATTGAGGTTGTCTTGTTAGGAAAATGAGTTAGGAGACAAAGTAACGGTGTTCCTACATGAAGTTAGTGAGTCTCTCCTAGATTAGAGTTGAATAGCGTCCTAGCTCATTCAGCAACAGAGACAATCACGATCTTAGCTCTTTTAGCTAGAAATGCATTGAAAACAGTGTGCGTCTTATCATTGAGGTTGTCTTGTTAGGAAAATGAGTTAGGAGACAAAGTAACGGTGTTCCTACATGAAGTTAGTGAGTCTCTCCTAGATTAGAGTTGAATAGCGTCCTAGCTCATTCAGCAACAGAGACAATCACGATCTTAGCTCTTTTAGCTAGAAATGCATTGAAAACAGTGTGCGTCTTATCATTGAGGTTGTCTTGTTAGGAAAATGAGTTAGGAGACAAAGTAACGGTGTTCCTACATGAAGTTAGTGAGTCTCTCCTAGATTAGAGTTGAATAGCGTCCTAGCTCATTCAGCAACAGAGACAATCACGATCTTAGCTCTTTTAGCTAGAAATGCATTGAAAACAGTGTGCGTCTTATCATTGAGGTTGTCTTGTTAGGAAAATGAGTTAGGAGACAAAGTAACGGTGTTCCTACATGAAGTTAGTGAGTCTCTCCTAGATTAGAGTTGAATAGCGTCCTAGCTCATTCAGCAACAGAGACAATCACGATCTTAGCTCTTTTAGCTAGAAATGCATTGAAAACAGTGTGCGTCTTATCATTGAGGTTGTCTTGTTAGGAAAATGAGTTAGGAGACAAAGTAACGGTGTTCCTACATGAAGTTAGTGAGTCTCTCCTAGATTAGAGTTGAATAGCGTCCTAGCTCATTCAGCAACAGAGACAATCACGATCTTAGCTCTTTTAGCTAGAAATGCATTGAAAACAGTGTGCGTCTTATCATTGAGGTTGTCTTGTTAGGAAAATGAGTTAGGAGACAAAGTAACGGTGTTCCTACATGAAGTTAGTGAGTCTCTCCTAGATTAGAGTTGAATAGCGTCCTAGCTCATTCAGCAACAGAGACAATCACGATCTTAGCTCTTTTAGCTAGAAATGCATTGAAAACAGTGTGCGTCTTATCATTGAGGTTGTCTTGTTAGGAAAATGAGTTAGGAGACAAAGTAACGGTGTTCCTACATGAAGTTAGTGAGTCTCTCCTAGATTAGAGTTGAATAGCGTCCTAGCTCATTCAGCAACAGAGACAATCACGATCTTAGCTCTTTTAGCTAGAAATGCATTGAAAACAGTGTGCGTCTTATCATTGAGGTTGTCTTGTTAGGAAAATGAGTTAGGAGACAAAGTAACGGTGTTCCTACATGAAGTTAGTGAGTCTCTCCTAGATTAGAGTTGAATAGCGTCCTAGCTCATTCAGCAACAGAGACAATCACGATCTTAGCTCTTTTAGCTAGAAATGCATTGAAAACAGTGTGCGTCTTATCATTGAGGTTGTCTTGTTAGGAAAATGAGTTAGGAGACAAAGTAACGGTGTTCCTACATGAAGTTAGTGAGTCTCTCCTAGATTAGAGTTGAATAGCGTCCTAGCTCATTCAGCAACAGAGACAATCACGATCTTAGCTCTTTTAGCTAGAAATGCATTGAAAACAGTGTGCGTCTTATCATTGAGGTTGTCTTGTTAGGAAAATGAGTTAGGAGACAAAGTAACGGTGTTCCTACATGAAGTTAGTGAGTCTCTCCTAGATTAGAGTTGAATAGCGTCCTAGCTCATTCAGCAACAGAGACAATCACGATCTTAGCTCTTTTAGCTAGAAATGCATTGAAAACAGTGTGCGTCTTATCATTGAGGTTGTCTTGTTAGGAAAATGAGTTAGGAGACAAAGTAACGGTGTTCCTACATGAAGTTAGTGAGTCTCTCCTAGATTAGAGTTGAATAGCGTCCTAGCTCATTCAGCAACAGAGACAATCACGATCTTAGCTCTTTTAGCTAGAAATGCATTGAAAACAGTGTGCGTCTTATCATTGAGGTTGTCTTGTTAGGAAAATGAGTTAGGAGACAAAGTAACGGTGTTCCTACATGAAGTTAGTGAGTCTCTCCTAGATTAGAGTTGAATAGCGTCCTAGCTCATTCAGCAACAGAGACAATCACGATCTTAGCTCTTTTAGCTAGAAATGCATTGAAAACAGTGTGCGTCTTATCATTGAGGTTGTCTTGTTAGGAAAATGAGTTAGGAGACAAAGTAACGGTGTTCCTACATGAAGTTAGTGAGTCTCTCCTAGATTAGAGTTGAATAGCGTCCTAGCTCATTCAGCAACAGAGACAATCACGATCTTAGCTCTTTTAGCTAGAAATGCATTGAAAACAGTGTGCGTCTTATCATTGAGGTTGTCTTGTTAGGAAAATGAGTTAGGAGACAAAGTAACGGTGTTCCTACATGAAGTTAGTGAGTCTCTCCTAGATTAGAGTTGAATAGCGTCCTAGCTCATTCAGCAACAGAGACAATCACGATCTTAGCTCTTTTAGCTAGAAATGCATTGAAAACAGTGTGCGTCTTATCATTGAGGTTGTCTTGTTAGGAAAATGAGTTAGGAGACAAAGTAACGGTGTTCCTACATGAAGTTAGTGAGTCTCTCCTAGATTAGAGTTGAATAGCGTCCTAGCTCATTCAGCAACAGAGACAATCACGATCTTAGCTCTTTTAGCTAGAAATGCATTGAAAACAGTGTGCGTCTTATCATTGAGAATATCACGTTGTCTTGTTAGGAAAATGAGTTAGGAGACAAAGTAACGGTGTTCCTACATGAAGTTAGTGAGTCTCTCCTAGATTAGAGTTGAATAGCGTCCTAGCTCATTCAGCAACAGAGACAATCACGATCTTAGCTCTTTTAGCTAGAAATGCATTGAAAACAGTGTGCGTCTTATCATTGAGTCATTGAGGTTGTCTTGTTAGGAAAATGAGTTAGGAGACAATGTAACGGTGTTCCTACATGAAGTTAGTGAGTCTCTCCTAGATAGAGTTGAATAGCGTCCTAGCTCATTCAGCAACAGAGACAATCACGATCTTAGCTCTTTTAGCTAATGCATTCTAATGCATTGAAAACAGTGTGCGTCTTATCATTGAGGTTGTCTTGTTAGGAAAATGAGTTAGGAGACAAAGTAACAGTGTTCCTACATGAAGTTAGTGAGTCTCTCCTAGATTAGAGTTGAATAGCGTCCTAGCTCATTCAGCAACAAGAGACAATCACGATCTTAGCTCTTTTAGCTAGAAATGCATTGAAAACAGTGTGCGTCTTATCATTGAGGTTGTCTTGTTAGGAAAATGAGTTAGGAGACAAAGTAACGGTGTTCCTACATGAAGTTAGTGAGTCTCTCCTAGATTAGAGTTGAATAGCGTCCTAGCTCATTCAGCAACAGAGACAATCACGATCTTAGCTCTTTTAGCTAGAAATGCATTGAAAACAGTGTGCGTCTTATCATTGAGTGTTAGGAAAATGAGTTAGGAGACAAAGTAACGGTGTTCCTACATGAAGTTAGTGAGTCTCTCCTAGATTAGAGTTGAATAGCGTCCTAGCTCATTCAGCAACAGAGACAATCACGATCTTAGCTCTTTTAGCTAGAAATGCATTGAAAACAGTGTGCGTCTTATCATTGAGGTTGTCTTGTTAGGAAAATGAGTTAGGAGACAAAGTAACGGTGTTCCTACATGAAGTTAGTGAGTCTCTCCTAGATTAGAGTTGAATAGCGTCCTAGCTCATTCAGCAACAGAGACAATCACGATCTTAGCTCTTTTAGCTAGAAATGCATTGAAAACAGTGTGCGTCTTATCATTGAGGTTGTCTTGTTAGGAAAATGAGTTAGGAGACAAAGTAACGGTGTTCCTACATGAAGTTAGTGAGTCTCTCCTAGATTAGAGTTGAATAGCGTCCTAGCTCATTCAGCAACAGAGACAATCACGATCTTAGCTCTTTTAGCTAGAAATGCATTGAAAACAGTGTGCGTCTTATCATTGAGGTTGTCTTGTTAGGAAAATGAGTTAGGAGACAAAGTAACGGTGTTCCTACATGAAGTTAGTGAGTCTCTCCTAGATTAGAGTTGAATAGCGTCCTAGCTCATTCAGCAACAGAGACAATCACGATCTTAGCTCTTTTAGCTAGAAATGCATTGAAAACAGTGTGCGTCTTATCATTGAGGTTGTCTTGTTAGGAAAATGAGTTAGGAGACAAAGTAACGGTGTTCCTACATGAAGTTAGTGAGTCTCTCCTAGATTAGAGTTGAATAGCGTCCTAGCTCATTCAGCAACAGAGACAATCACGATCTTAGCTCTTTTAGCTAGAAATGCATTGAAAACAGTGTGCGTCTTATCATTGAGGTTGTCTTGTTAGGAAAATGAGTTAGGAGACAAAGTAACGGTGTTCCTACATGAAGTTAGTGAGTCTCTCCTAGATTAGAGTTGAATAGCGTCCTAGCTCATTCAGCAACAGAGACAATCACGATCTTAGCTCTTTTAGCTAGAAATGCATTGAAAACAGTGTGCGTCTTATCATTGAGGTTGTCTTGTTAGGAAAATGAGTTAGGAGACAAAGTAACGGTGTTCCTACATGAAGTTAGTGAGTCTCTCCTAGATTAGAGTTGAATAGCGTCCTAGCTCATTCAGCAACAGAGACAATCACGATCTTAGCTCTTTTAGCTAGAAATGCATTGAAAACAGTGTGCGTCTTATCATTGAGGTTGTCTTGTTAGGAAAATGAGTTAGGAGACAAAGTAACGGTGTTCCTACATGAAGTTAGTGAGTCTCTCCTAGATTAGAGTTGAATAGCGTCCTAGCTCATTCAGCAACAGAGACAATCACGATCTTAGCTCTTTTAGCTAGAAATGCATTGAAAACAGTGTGCGTCTTATCATTGAGGTTGTCTTGTTAGGAAAATGAGTTAGGAGACAAAGTAACGGTGTTCCTACATGAAGTTAGTGAGTCTCTCCTAGATTAGAGTTGAATAGCGTCCTAGCTCATTCAGCAACAGAGACAATCACGATCTTAGCTCTTTTAGCTAGAAATGCATTGAAAACAGTGTGCGTCTTATCATTGAGGTTGTCTTGTTAGGAAAATGAGTTAGGAGACAAAGTAACGGTGTTCCTACATGAAGTTAGTGAGTCTCTCCTAGATTAGAGTTGAATAGCGTCCTAGCTCATTCAGCAACAGAGACAATCACGATCTTAGCTCTTTTAGCTAGAAATGCATTGAAAACAGTGTGCGTCTTATCATTGAGGTTGTCTTGTTAGGAAAATGAGTTAGGAGACAAAGTAACGGTGTTCCTACATGAAGTTAGTGAGTCTCTCCTAGATTAGAGTTGAATAGCGTCCTAGCTCATTCAGCAACAGAGACAATCACGATCTTAGCTCTTTTAGCTAGAAATGCATTGAAAACAGTGTGCGTCTTATCATTGAGGTTGTCTTGTTAGGAAAATGAGTTAGGAGACAAAGTAACGGTGTTCCTACATGAAGTTAGTGAGTCTCTCCTAGATTAGAGTTGAATAGCGTCCTAGCTCATTCAGCAACAGAGACAATCACGATCTTAGCTCTTTTAGCTAGAAATGCATTGAAAACAGTGTGCGTCTTATCATTGAGGTTGTCTTGTTAGGAAAATGAGTTAGGAGACAAAGTAACGGTGTTCCTACATGAAGTTAGTGAGTCTCTCCTAGATTAGAGTTGAATAGCGTCCTAGCTCATTCAGCAACAGAGACAATCACGATCTTAGCTCTTTTAGCTAGAAATGCATTGAAAACAGTGTGCGTCTTATCATTGAGGTTGTCTTGTTAGGAAAATGAGTTAGGAGACAAAGTAACGGTGTTCCTACATGAAGTTAGTGAGTCTCTCCTAGATTAGAGTTGAATAGCGTCCTAGCTCATTCAGCAACAGAGACAATCACGATCTTAGCTCTTTTAGCTAGAAATGCATTGAAAACAGTGTGCGTCTTATCATTGAGGTTGTCTTGTTAGGAAAATGAGTTAGGAGACAAAGTAACGGTGTTCCTACATGAAGTTAGTGAGTCTCTCCTAGATTAGAGTTGAATAGCGTCCTAGCTCATTCAGCAACAGAGACAATCACGATCTTAGCTCTTTTAGCTAGAAATGCATTGAAAACAGTGTGCGTCTTATCATTGAGGTTGTCTTGTTAGGAAAATGAGTTAGGAGACAAAGTAACGGTGTTCCTACATGAAGTTAGTGAGTCTCTCCTAGATTAGAGTTGAATAGCGTCCTAGCTCATTCAGCAACAGAGACAATCACGATCTTAGCTCTTTTAGCTAGAAATGCATTGAAAACAGTGTGCGTCTTATCATTGAGGTTGTCTTGTTAGGAAAATGAGTTAGGAGACAAAGTAACGGTGTTCCTACATGAAGTTAGTGAGTCTCTCCTAGATTAGAGTTGAATAGCGTCCTAGCTCATTCAGCAACAGAGACAATCACGATCTTAGCTCTTTTAGCTAGAAATGCATTGAAAACAGTGTGCGTCTTATCATTGAGGTTGTCTTGTTAGGAAAATGAGTTAGGAGACAAAGTAACGGTGTTCCTACATGAAGTTAGTGAGTCTCTCCTAGATTAGAGTTGAATAGCGTCCTAGCTCATTCAGCAACAGAGACAATCACGATCTTAGCTCTTTTAGCTAGAAATGCATTGAAAACAGTGTGCGTCTTATCATTGAGGTTGTCTTGTTAGGAAAATGAGTTAGGAGACAAAGTAACGGTGTTCCTACATGAAGTTAGTGAGTCTCTCCTAGATTAGAGTTGAATAGCGTCCTAGCTCATTCAGCAACAGAGACAATCACGATCTTAGCTCTTTTAGCTAGAAATGCATTGAAAACAGTGTGCGTCTTATCATTGAGGTTGTCTTGTTAGGAAAATGAGTTAGGAGACAAAGTAACGGTGTTCCTACATGAAGTTAGTGAGTCTCTCCTAGATTAGAGTTGAATAGCGTCCTAGCTCATTCAGCAACAGAGACAATCACGATCTTAGCTCTTTTAGCTAGAAATGCATTGAAAACAGTGTGCGTCTTATCATTGAGGTTGTCTTGTTAGGAAAATGAGTTAGGAGACAAAGTAACGGTGTTCCTACATGAAGTTAGTGAGTCTCTCCTAGATTAGAGTTGAATAGCGTCCTAGCTCATTCAGCAACAGAGACAATCACGATCTTAGCTCTTTTAGCTAGAAATGCATTGAAAACAGTGTGCGTCTTATCATTGAGGTTGTCTTGTTAGGAAAATGAGTTAGGAGACAAAGTAACGGTGTTCCTACATGAAGTTAGTGAGTCTCTCCTAGATTAGAGTTGAATAGCGTCCTAGCTCATTCAGCAACAGAGACAATCACGATCTTAGCTCTTTTAGCTAGAAATGCATTGAAAACAGTGTGCGTCTTATCATTGAGGTTGTCTTGTTAGGAAAATGAGTTAGGAGACAAAGTAACGGTGTTCCTACATGAAGTTAGTGAGTCTCTCCTAGATTAGAGTTGAATAGCGTCCTAGCTCATTCAGCAACAGAGACAATCACGATCTTAGCTCTTTTAGCTAGAAATGCATTGAAAACAGTGTGCGTCTTATCATTGAGGTTGTCTTGTTAGGAAAATGAGTTAGGAGACAAAGTAACGGTGTTCCTACATGAAGTTAGTGAGTCTCTCCTAGATTAGAGTTGAATAGCGTCCTAGCTCATTCAGCAACAGAGACAATCACGATCTTAGCTCTTTTAGCTAGAAATGCATTGAAAACAGTGTGCGTCTTATCATTGAGGTTGTCTTGTTAGGAAAATGAGTTAGGAGACAAAGTAACGGTGTTCCTACATGAAGTTAGTGAGTCTCTCCTAGATTAGAGTTGAATAGCGTCCTAGCTCATTCAGCAACAGAGACAATCACGATCTTAGCTCTTTTAGCTAGAAATGCATTGAAAACAGTGTGCGTCTTATCATTGAGGTTGTCTTGTTAGGAAAATGAGTTAGGAGACAAAGTAACGGTGTTCCTACATGAAGTTAGTGAGTCTCTCCTAGATTAGAGTTGAATAGCGTCCTAGCTCATTCAGCAACAGAGACAATCACGATCTTAGCTCTTTTAGCTAGAAATGCATTGAAAACAGTGTGCGTCTTATCATTGAGGTTGTCTTGTTAGGAAAATGAGTTAGGAGACAAAGTAACGGTGTTCCTACATGAAGTTAGTGAGTCTCTCCTAGATTAGAGTTGAATAGCGTCCTAGCTCATTCAGCAACAGAGACAATCACGATCTTAGCTCTTTTAGCTAGAAATGCATTGAAAACAGTGTGCGTCTTATCATTGAGGTTGTCTTGTTAGGAAAATGAGTTAGGAGACAAAGTAACGGTGTTCCTACATGAAGTTAGTGAGTCTCTCCTAGATTAGAGTTGAATAGCGTCCTAGCTCATTCAGCAACAGAGACAATCACGATCTTAGCTCTTTTAGCTAGAAATGCATTGAAAACAGTGTGCGTCTTATCATTGAGGTTGTCTTGTTAGGAAAATGAGTTAGGAGACAAAGTAACGGTGTTCCTACATGAAGTTAGTGAGTCTCTCCTAGATTAGAGTTGAATAGCGTCCTAGCTCATTCAGCAACAGAGACAATCACGATCTTAGCTCTTTTAGCTAGAAATGCATTGAAAACAGTGTGCGTCTTATCATTGAGGTTGTCTTGTTAGGAAAATGAGTTAGGAGACAAAGTAACGGTGTTCCTACATGAAGTTAGTGAGTCTCTCCTAGATTAGAGTTGAATAGCGTCCTAGCTCATTCAGCAACAGAGACAATCACGATCTTAGCTCTTTTAGCTAGAAATGCATTGAAAACAGTGTGCGTCTTATCATTGAGGTTGTCTTGTTAGGAAAATGAGTTAGGAGACAAAGTAACGGTGTTCCTACATGAAGTTAGTGAGTCTCTCCTAGATTAGAGTTGAATAGCGTCCTAGCTCATTCAGCAACAGAGACAATCACGATCTTAGCTCTTTTAGCTAGAAATGCATTGAAAACAGTGTGCGTCTTATCATTGAGGTTGTCTTGTTAGGAAAATGAGTTAGGAGACAAAGTAACGGTGTTCCTACATGAAGTTAGTGAGTCTCTCCTAGATTAGAGTTGAATAGCGTCCTAGCTCATTCAGCAACAGAGACAATCACGATCTTAGCTCTTTTAGCTAGAAATGCATTGAAAACAGTGTGCGTCTTATCATTGAGGTTGTCTTGTTAGGAAAATGAGTTAGGAGACAAAGTAACGGTGTTCCTACATGAAGTTAGTGAGTCTCTCCTAGATTAGAGTTGAATAGCGTCCTAGCTCATTCAGCAACAGAGACAATCACGATCTTAGCTCTTTTAGCTAGAAATGCATTGAAAACAGTGTGCGTCTTATCATTGAGGTTGTCTTGTTAGGAAAATGAGTTAGGAGACAAAGTAACGGTGTTCCTACATGAAGTTAGTGAGTCTCTCCTAGATTAGAGTTGAATAGCGTCCTAGCTCATTCAGCAACAGAGACAATCACGATCTTAGCTCTTTTAGCTAGAAATGCATTGAAAACAGTGTGCGTCTTATCATTGAGGTTGTCTTGTTAGGAAAATGAGTTAGGAGACAAAGTAACGGTGTTCCTACATGAAGTTAGTGAGTCTCTCCTAGATTAGAGTTGAATAGCGTCCTAGCTCATTCAGCAACAGAGACAATCACGATCTTAGCTCTTTTAGCTAGAAATGCATTGAAAACAGTGTGCGTCTTATCATTGAGGTTGTCTTGTTAGGAAAATGAGTTAGGAGACAAAGTAACGGTGTTCCTACATGAAGTTAGTGAGTCTCTCCTAGATTAGAGTTGAATAGCGTCCTAGCTCATTCAGCAACAGAGACAATCACGATCTTAGCTCTTTTAGCTAGAAATGCATTGAAAACAGTGTGCGTCTTATCATTGAGGTTGTCTTGTTAGGAAAATGAGTTAGGAGACAAAGTAACGGTGTTCCTACATGAAGTTAGTGAGTCTCTCCTAGATTAGAGTTGAATAGCGTCCTAGCTCATTCAGCAACAGAGACAATCACGATCTTAGCTCTTTTAGCTAGAAATGCATTGAAAACAGTGTGCGTCTTATCATTGAGGTTGTCTTGTTAGGAAAATGAGTTAGGAGACAAAGTAACGGTGTTCCTACATGAAGTTAGTGAGTCTCTCCTAGATTAGAGTTGAATAGCGTCCTAGCTCATTCAGCAACAGAGACAATCACGATCTTAGCTCTTTTAGCTAGAAATGCATTGAAAACAGTGTGCGTCTTATCATTGAGGTTGTCTTGTTAGGAAAATGAGTTAGGAGACAAAGTAACGGTGTTCCTACATGAAGTTAGTGAGTCTCTCCTAGATTAGAGTTGAATAGCGTCCTAGCTCATTCAGCAACAGAGACAATCACGATCTTAGCTCTTTTAGCTAGAAATGCATTGAAAACAGTGTGCGTCTTATCATTGAGGTTGTCTTGTTAGGAAAATGAGTTAGGAGACAAAGTAACGGTGTTCCTACATGAAGTTAGTGAGTCTCTCCTAGATTAGAGTTGAATAGCGTCCTAGCTCATTCAGCAACAGAGACAATCACGATCTTAGCTCTTTTAGCTAGAAATGCATTGAAAACAGTGTGCGTCTTATCATTGAGGTTGTCTTGTTAGGAAAATGAGTTAGGAGACAAAGTAACGGTGTTCCTACATGAAGTTAGTGAGTCTCTCCTAGATTAGAGTTGAATAGCGTCCTAGCTCATTCAGCAACAGAGACAATCACGATCTTAGCTCTTTTAGCTAGAAATGCATTGAAAACAGTGTGCGTCTTATCATTGAGGTTGTCTTGTTAGGAAAATGAGTTAGGAGACAAAGTAACGGTGTTCCTACATGAAGTTAGTGAGTCTCTCCTAGATTAGAGTTGAATAGCGTCCTAGCTCATTCAGCAACAGAGACAATCACGATCTTAGCTCTTTTAGCTAGAAATGCATTGAAAACAGTGTGCGTCTTATCATTGAGGTTGTCTTGTTAGGAAAATGAGTTAGGAGACAAAGTAACGGTGTTCCTACATGAAGTTAGTGAGTCTCTCCTAGATTAGAGTTGAATAGCGTCCTAGCTCATTCAGCAACAGAGACAATCACGATCTTAGCTCTTTTAGCTAGAAATGCATTGAAAACAGTGTGCGTCTTATCATTGAGGTTGTCTTGTTAGGAAAATGAGTTAGGAGAACGGTGTTCCTACATGAAGTTAGTGAGTCTCTCCTAGATTAGAGTTGAATAGCGTCCTAGCTCATTCAGCAACAGAGACAATCACGATCTTAGCTCTTTTAGCTAGAAATGCATTGAAAACAGTGTGCGTCTTATCATTGAGGTTGTCTTGTTAGGAAAATGAGTTAGGAGACAAAGTAACGGTGTTCCTACATGAAGTTAGTGAGTCTCTCCTAGATTAGAGTTGAATAGCGTCCTAGCTCATTCAGCAACAGAGACAATCACGATCTTAGCTCTTTTAGCTAGAAATGCATTGAAAACAGTGTGCGTCTTATCATTGAGGTTGTCTTGTTAGGAAAATGAGTTAGGAGACAAAGTAACGGTGTTCCTACATGAAGTTAGTGAGTCTCTCCTAGATTAGAGCTGAATAGCGTCCTAGCTCATTCAGCAACAGAGACAATCACGATCTTAGCTCTTTTAGCTAGAAATGCATTGAAAACAGTGTGCGTCTTATCATTGAGGTTGTCTTGTTAGGAAAATGAGTTAGGAGACAAAGTAACGGTGTTCCTACATGAAGTTAGTGAGTCTCTCCTAGATTAGAGTTGAATAGCGTCCTAGCTCATTCAGCAACAGAGACAATCACGATCTTAGCTCTTTTAGCTAGAAATGCATTGAAAACAGTGTGCGTCTTATCATTGAGGTTGTCTTGTTAGGAAAATGAGTTAGGAGACAAAGTAACGGTTTTCCTACATGAAGTTAGTGAGTCTCTCCTAGATTAAAGTTGAATAGCGTCCTAGCTCATTCAGCAACAGAGACAATCACGATCTTAGCTCTTTTAGCTAGAAATGCATTGAAAACAGTGTGCGTCTTATCATTGAGGTTGTCTTGTTAGGAAAATGAGTTAGGAGACAAAGTAACGGTGTTCCTACATGAAGTTAGTGAGTCTCTCCTAGATTAGAGTTGAATAGCGTCCTAGCTCATTCAGCAATAGAGACAATCACGATCTTAGCTCTTTTAGCTAGAAATGCATTGAAAACAGTGTGCGTCTTATCATTGAGGTTGTCTTGTTAGGAAAATGAGTTAGGAGACAAAGTAACGGTTTTCCTACATGAAGTTAGTGAGTCTCTCCTAGATTAGAGTTGAATAGCGTCCTAGCTCATTCAGCAACAGAGACAATCACGATCTTAGCTCTTTTAGCTAGAAATGCATTGAAAACAGTGTGCGTCTTATCATTGAGGTTGTCTTGTTAGGAAAATGAGTTAGGAGACAAAGTAACGGTGTTCCTACATGAAGTTAGTGAGTCTCTCCTAGATTAGAGTTGAATAGCGTCCTAGCTCATTCAGCAACAGAGACAATCACGATCTTAGCTCTTTTAGCTAGAAATGCATTGAAAACAGTGTGCGTCTTATCATTGAGGTTGTCTTGTTAGGAAAATGAGTTAGGAGACAAAGTAACGGTGTTCCTACATGAAGTTAGTGAGTCTCTCCTAGATTAGAGTTGAATAGCGTCCTAGCTCATTCAGCAACAGAGACAATCACGATCTTAGCTCTTTTAGCTAGAAATGCATTGAAAACAGTGTGCGGCTTATCATTGAGGTTGTCTTGTTAGGAAAATGAGTTAGGAGACAAAGTAACGGTGTTCCTACATGAAGTTAGTGAGTCTCTCCTAGATTAGAGTTGAATAGCGTCCTAGCTCATTCAGCAACAGAGACAATCACGATCTTAGCTCTTTTAGCTAGAAATGCATTGAAAACAGTGTGCGTCTTATCATTGAGGTTGTCTTGTTAGGAAAATGAGTTAGGAGACAAAGTAACGGTGTTCCTACATGAAGTTAGTGAGTCTCTCCTAGATTAGAGTTGAATAGCGTCCTAGCTCATTCAGCAACAGAGACAATCACGATCTTAGCTCTTTTAGCTAGAAATGCATTGAAAACAGTGTGCGTCTTATCATTGAGGTTGTCTTGTTAGGAAAATGAGTTAGGAGACAAAGTAACGGTGTTCCTACATGAAGTTAGTGAGTCTCTCCTAGATTAGAGTTGAATAGCGTCCTAGCTCATTCAGCAACAGAGACAATCACGATCTTAGCTCTTTTAGCTAGAAATGCATTGAAAACAGTGTGCGTCTTATCATTGAGGTTGTCTTGTTAGAAAAATGAGTTAGGAGACAAAGTAACGGTATTCCTACATGAAGTTAGTGAGTCTCTCCTAGATTAGAGTTGAATAGCGTCCCTAGCTCAGCTCATTCAGCAACAGAGACAATCACGATCTTAGCTCTTTTAGCTAGAAATGCATTGAAAACAGTGTGCGTCTTATCATTGAGGTTGTCTTGTTAGGAAAATGAGTTAGGAGACAAAGTAACGGTGTTCCTACATGAAGTTAGTGAGTCTCTCCTAGATTAGAGTTGAATAGCGTCCTAGCTCATTCAGCAACAGAGACAATCACGATCTTAGCTCTTTTAGCTAGAAATGCATTGAAAACAGTGTGCGTCTTATCATTGAGGTTGTCTTGTTAGGAAAATGAGTTAGGAGACAAAGTAACGGTGTTCCTACATGAAGTTAGTGAGTCTCTCCTAGATTAGAGTTGAATAGCGTCCTAGCTCATTCAGCAACAGAGACAATCACGATCTTAGCTCTTTTAGCTAGAAATGCATTGAAAACAGTGTGCGTCTTATCATTGAGGTTGTCTTGTTAGGAAAATGAGTTAGGAGACAAAGTAACGGTGTTCCTACATGAAGTTAGTGAGTCTCTCCTAGATTAGAGTTGAATAGCGTCCTAGCTCATTCAGCAACAGAGACAATCACGATCTTAGCTCTTTTAGCTAGAAATGCATTGAAAACAGTGTGCGTCTTATCATTGAGGTTGTCTTGTTAGGAAAATGAGTTAGGAGACAAAGTAACGGTGTTCCTACATGAAGTTAGTGAGTCTCTCCTAGATTAGAGTTGAATAGCGTCCTAGCTCATTCAGCAACAGAGACAATCACGATCTTAGCTCTTTTAGCTAGAAATGCATTGAAAACAGTGTGCGTCTTATCATTGAGGTTGTCTTGTTAGGAAAATGAGTTAGGAGACAAAGTAACGGTGTTCCTACATGAAGTTAGTGAGTCTCTCCTAGATTAGAGTTGAATAGCGTCCTAGCTCATTCAGCAACAGAGACAATCACGATCTTAGCTCTTTTAGCTAGAAATGCATTGAAAACAGTGTGCGTCTTATCATTGAGGTTGTCTTGTTAGGAAAATGAGTTAGGAGACAAAGTAACGGTGTTCCTACATGAAGTTAGTGAGTCTCTCCTAGATTAGAGTTGAATAGCGTCCTAGCTCATTCAGCAACAGAGACAATCACGATCTTAGCTCTTTTAGCTAGAAATGCATTGAAAACAGTGTGCGTCTTATCATTGAGGTTGTCTTGTTAGGAAAATGAGTTAGGAGACAAAGTAACGGTGTTCCTACATGAAGTTAGTGAGTCTCTCCTAGATTAGAGTTGAATAGCGTCCTAGCTCATTCAGCAACAGAGACAATCACGATCTTAGCTCTTTTAGCTAGAAATGCATTGAAAACAGTGTGCGTCTTATCATTGAGGTTGTCTTGTTAGGAAAATGAGTTAGGAGACAAAGTAACGGTGTTCCTACATGAAGTTAGTGAGTCTCTCCTAGATTAGAGTTGAATAGCGTCCTAGCTCATTCAGCAACAGAGACAATCACGATCTTAGCTCTTTTAGCTAGAAATGCATTGAAAACAGTGTGCGTCTTATCATTGAGGTTGTCTTGTTAGGAAAATGAGTTAGGAGACAAAGTAACGGTGTTCCTACATGAAGTTAGTGAGTCTCTCCTAGATTAGAGTTGAATAGCGTCCTAGCTCATTCAGCAACAGAGACAATCACGATCTTAGCTCTTTTAGCTAGAAATGCATTGAAAACAGTGTGCGTCTTATCATTGAGGTTGTCTTGTTAGGAAAATGAGTTAGGAGACAAAGTAACGGTGTTCCTACATGAAGTTAGTGAGTCTCTCCTAGATTAGAGTTGAATAGCGTCCTAGCTCATTCAGCAACAGAGACAATCACGATCTTAGCTCTTTTAGCTAGAAATGCATTGAAAACAGTGTGCGTCTTATCATTGAGGTTGTCTTGTTAGGAAAATGAGTTAGGAGACAAAGTAACGGTGTTCCTACATGAAGTTAGTGAGTCTCTCCTAGATTAGAGTTGAATAGCGTCCTAGCTCATTCAGCAACAGAGACAATCACGATCTTAGCTCTTTTAGCTAGAAATGCATTGAAAACAGTGTGCGTCTTATCATTGAGGTTGTCTTGTTAGGAAAATGAGTTAGGAGACAAAGTAACGGTGTTCCTACATGAAGTTAGTGAGTCTCTCCTAGATTAGAGTTGAATAGCGTCCTAGCTCATTCAGCAACAGAGACAATCACGATCTTAGCTCTTTTAGCTAGAAATGCATTGAAAACAGTGTGCGTCTTATCATTGAGGTTGTCTTGTTAGGAAAATGAGTTAGGAGACAAAGTAACGGTGTTCCTACATGAAGTTAGTGAGTCTCTCCTAGATTAGAGTTGAATAGCGTCCTAGCTCATTCAGCAACAGAGACAATCACGATCTTAGCTCTTTTAGCTAGAAATGCATTGAAAACAGTGTGCGTCTTATCATTGAGGTTGTCTTGTTAGGAAAATGAGTTAGGAGACAAAGTAACGGTGTTCCTACATGAAGTTAGTGAGTCTCTCCTAGATTAGAGTTGAATAGCGTCCTAGCTCATTCAGCAACAGAGACAATCACGATCTTAGCTCTTTTAGCTAGAAATGCATTGAAAACAGTGTGCGTCTTATCATTGAGGTTGTCTTGTTAGGAAAATGAGTTAGGAGACAAAGTAACGGTGTTCCTACATGAAGTTAGTGAGTCTCTCCTAGATTAGAGTTGAATAGCGTCCTAGCTCATTCAGCAACAGAGACAATCACGATCTTAGCTCTTTTAGCTAGAAATGCATTGAAAACAGTGTGCGTCTTATCATTGAGGTTGTCTTGTTAGGAAAATGAGTTAGGAGACAAAGTAACGGTGTTCCTACATGAAGTTAGTGAGTCTCTCCTAGATTAGAGTTGAATAGCGTCCTAGCTCATTCAGCAACAGAGACAATCACGATCTTAGCTCTTTTAGCTAGAAATGCATTGAAAACAGTGTGCGTCTTATCATTGAGGTTGTCTTGTTAGGAAAATGAGTTAGGAGACAAAGTAACGGTGTTCCTACATGAAGTTAGTGAGTCTCTCCTAGATTAGAGTTGAATAGCGTCCTAGCTCATTCAGCAACAGAGACAATCACGATCTTAGCTCTTTTAGCTAGAAATGCATTGAAAACAGTGTGCGTCTTATCATTGAGGTTGTCTTGTTAGGAAAATGAGTTAGGAGACAAAGTAACGGTGTTCCTACATGAAGTTAGTGAGTCTCTCCTAGATTAGAGTTGAATAGCGTCCTAGCTCATTCAGCAACAGAGACAATCACGATCTTAGCTCTTTTAGCTAGAAATGCATTGAAAACAGTGTGCGTCTTATCATTGAGGTTGTCTTGTTAGGAAAATGAGTTAGGAGACAAAGTAACGGTGTTCCTACATGAAGTTAGTGAGTCTCTCCTAGATTAGAGTTGAATAGCGTCCTAGCTCATTCAGCAACAGAGACAATCACGATCTTAGCTCTTTTAGCTAGAAATGCATTGAAAACAGTGTGCGTCTTATCATTGAGGTTGTCTTGTTAGGAAAATGAGTTAGGAGACAAAGTAACGGTGTTCCTACATGAAGTTAGTGAGTCTCTCCTAGATTAGAGTTGAATAGCGTCCTAGCTCATTCAGCAACAGAGACAATCACGATCTTAGCTCTTTTAGCTAGAAATGCATTGAAAACAGTGTGCGTCTTATCATTGAGGTTGTCTTGTTAGGAAAATGAGTTAGGAGACAAAGTAACGGTGTTCCTACATGAAGTTAGTGAGTCTCTCCTAGATTAGAGTTGAATAGCGTCCTAGCTCATTCAGCAACAGAGACAATCACGATCTTAGCTCTTTTAGCTAGAAATGCATTGAAAACAGTGTGCGTCTTATCATTGAGGTTGTCTTGTTAGGAAAATGAGTTAGGAGACAAAGTAACGGTGTTCCTACATGAAGTTAGTGAGTCTCTCCTAGATTAGAGTTGAATAGCGTCCTAGCTCATTCAGCAACAGAGACAATCACGATCTTAGCTCTTTTAGCTAGAAATGCATTGAAAACAGTGTGCGTCTTATCATTGAGGTTGTCTTGTTAGGAAAATGAGTTAGGAGACAAAGTAACGGTGTTCCTACATGAAGTTAGTGAGTCTCTCCTAGATTAGAGTTGAATAGCGTCCTAGCTCATTCAGCAACAGAGACAATCACGATCTTAGCTCTTTTAGCTAGAAATGCATTGAAAACAGTGTGCGTCTTATCATTGAGGTTGTCTTGTTAGGAAAATGAGTTAGGAGACAAAGTAACGGTGTTCCTACATGAAGTTAGTGAGTCTCTCCTAGATTAGAGTTGAATAGCGTCCTAGCTCATTCAGCAACAGAGACAATCACGATCTTAGCTCTTTTAGCTAGAAATGCATTGAAAACAGTGTGCGTCTTATCATTGAGGTTGTCTTGTTAGGAAAATGAGTTAGGAGACAAAGTAACGGTGTTCCTACATGAAGTTAGTGAGTCTCTCCTAGATTAGAGTTGAATAGCGTCCTAGCTCATTCAGCAACAGAGACAATCATGATCTTAGCTCTTTTAGCTAGAAATGCATTGAAAACAGTGTGCGTCTTATCATTGAGGTTGTCTTGTTAGGAAAATGAGTTAGGAGACAAAGTAACGGTGTTCCTACATGAAGTTAGTGAGTCTCTCCTAGATTAGAGTTGAATAGCGTCCTAGCTCATTCAGCAACAGAGACAATCACGATCTTAGCTCTTTTAGCTAGAAATGCATTGAAAACAGTGTGCGTCTTATCATTGAGGTTGTCTTGTTAGGAAAATGAGTTAGGAGACAAAGTAACGGTGTTCCTACATGAAGTTAGTGAGTCTCTCCTAGATTAGAGTTGAATAGCGTCCTAGCTCATTCAGCAACAGAG
>NW_027285504.1:37500-45257 GCF_040894005.1 Engystomops pustulosus | reverse complement strand
CCCGCGGGAAGGGGCATTTCATGTTCCTCTGCGGGAGGTGATCCATTTTCTGCGGGAAATGGCGAGCCCCTTCGGCTACAAGAGTGTGTAGGTCCCGCTCAACAGTCTACGTCCTTAACCATCGGGGACTTTGTAGATTTTGGTCAAGATCGCCCCCCGCATGTCCTAGCGGGAGGTCTCCGCGGCGGAGGCCGGAAAAGGTGCGAGGTGAGCGGCATGGTATGACTGGGCTCGTGCCGCTCACTGCTACCCGGAGCGTGGCGCCCTCCGGGTAAAAGGCTAGCCGGGGCGAGTAGGTGGGATGACGGGCGCATAAGCAACGCCGTCCCCGCCGTACAAGGTGCCGGTGGCCTGGCGAACCACCGGCGTAAGGCTAGCCAAGGGCGTACCGCGGGGCAGAGGGCGCATAAGCCACGCTCTCTCTCCATCCCACCAGCACAAGCGAAAAATTTTCAAAGTGTGGGAGAACCGGCTTCCCGACCGGTTGCACTCTGCCTCTCGCTGCCGCCGTCCTGGAAGCGTCCTCGGTCACTCGGAGTACGGCAGATTTAAGAGCTCCGGAATGGTGAAAAAGAACCGGAGAGAGGGCGACTCCGGCTTCTCTCTGCCGGGCGAGGACCACCGCAGGCGGCGGGGACGTCTGACAGGAGACGGCGCTGCGGGCAGGCTTTAAAAGTGCATGGGGTTTTGGCCTCGGAGAAAGTCGAAAAAATTATGCGGTCGGAGCTGTCTGCCCCGGCCGGGGAAGGCTCACCTCCGGCGGCTGCCAACCCCTGGCTTGCCCGCTGGATGGCCTTTCGGAGGCTGCTGAAAAAGAACTGTCAGGCGGGCACCTCTCGGAAGAACCGCAGACCAAAACGACCGGTAAAAATTTTGGGCGATCCGACCCGTAGTGCACCTTCGGCGGCAGAGAAAAGCAACAAAAATACCGGTCAGAGAAGGGGAGTTTTGGTCGACTCTGCCAGGTTTTTGCACTAAGTCAGATCCGTAATGCCAGCGGGACTGAGTCGCTCTTGCGTGCCGTGGTCCTGGAAGCCTGCTCGGACAGAGTGGTCCTTCGGGTCCCGCGGGAAGGGGCATTTCATGTTCCTCTGCGGGAGGTGATCCATTTTCTGCGGGAAATGGCGAGCCCCTTCGGCTACAAGAGTGTGTAGGTCCCGCTCAACAGTCTACGTCCTTAACCATCGGGGACTTTGTAGATTTTGCCCAAAATCGCTCTCCGCAGAACAGAGCGGGAGGTCTCCGCGGCGGAGGCCGGAAAAGGTGCGAGGTGAGCGGCATGGTATGACTGGGCTCGTGCCGCTCACTGCTACCCGGAGCGTGGCGCCCTCCGGGTAAAAGGCTAGCCGGGGCGAGTAGGTGGATTGACGGGCGCATAAGCAACGCCGTCCCCGCCGTACAAGGTGCCGGTGGCCTGGCGAACCACCGGCGTAAGGCTAGCCAAGGGCGTACCGCGGGGCAGAGGGCGCATAAGCCACGCCGTCCCCGCTGTACAAGGTGCCGGTGGCCTGGCGAACCACCGGCGTAAGGCTAGCCAAGGGCGTACCGCGGGGCAGAGGGCGCATAAGCCACGCTCTCTCTCCATCCCACCAGAACAAGCGAAAAAATTTCAAAGTGTGGGAGAACCGGCTTCCCGACCGGTGGCACTCTGCCTCTCGCTGCCGCCCTCCTGGAAGCGTCCTCGGTCACTCGGTGTCCGGCAGATTTCAGAGCTCCGGAATGGTGAAAAAGAACCGGTGAGAGGGCGAATCCGGCTTCTCTCTGCCGGGCGAGGACCACCGCAGGCGGCAAGGGACGTCTGCCAGGAGACGGCGCTGCGGGCAGGCTTTAAAAGTGCATGGGGTTTTGGCCTCGGCGAAAGTCGAAAAAATTTTGCGGTCGGAGCTGTCTGCCCCGGCCGGGGAAGGCTCACCGCCGGCGGCTGCCAACCCCTGGCTTGCCCGCTGGATGCCCTTTCGGAGGCTGCTGAAAAAGAACTGTCAGGCGGGCACCTCTCGGAAGAACCGCAGACCAAAACGACCGGTAAAAATTTTGGGCGATCCGATCCTCAGTGCACCTTCGGCGGCAGAGAAAAGCAACAAAAACACCGGTCAAAGAAGGGAGGTTTTGGTCGACTCTGCCTGGTTTTTGCACAAAGTCAGATCCGTAATGCCAGCGGGACTGAGTCGCTTTTGCGTGCCGTGGTCCTGGAGGCCTGCTCGGACAGAGCGGTCCTTCGGGTCCCGCGGGAAGGGGCATTTCATGTTCCTCTGCGGGAGGTGGTCCATTTTCTGCGGGAAATGGCGAGCCCCATCGGCTACAAGAGTGTGTAGGTCCCGCTCAACAGTCTACGTCCTTAACCATCGGGGACTTTGTAGATTTTGGCAGAAATCGCCCCCCGCAGGTCCTAGCGGGAGGTCTCCGCGGCGGAGGCCGGAGAGGGCGCGAGGTGAGCGGCATGGTATGACTGGGTTCGTGCCGCTCACTGGTACCCGGAGCGTGGCGCCCTCCGGGTAAAAGGCTAGCCGGGGCGAGTAGGTGGGTTGACGGGCGCATAAGCCACGCCGTCCCCGCCGTACAAGGTGCCGGTGGCCTGGCGAACCACCGGCGTAAGGCCAGCCAGGGCGGACCGCGGGGCAGAGGGCGCATAAGCCACGCTCTCTCTCCATCCCACCAGAACAAGCGAAAAATTTTCAAAGTGTGGGAGAACCGGCGACCCGACCGGTGGCACTCTGCCTCTCGCTGCCGCCCTCCTGGAAGCGTCCTCGGTCACTCGGTGTCCGGCAGATTTCAGAGCTCCGGAATGGTGAAAAAGAACCGGAGAGGGGGCGACTCCGGCTTCTCTCTGCCGGGCGAGGACCACCGCAGGCGGCAAGGGACGTCTGACAGGAGACGGCGCTGCGGGCAGGCTTTAAAAGTGCATGGGGTTTTGGCCTCGGCGAAAGTCGAAAAAATTTTGCGGTCGGAGCCGTCTGCCCCGGCCGGGGAAGGCTCACCGCCGGCGGCTGCCAACCCCTGGCTTGCCCGCTGGATGGCCTTTCGGAGGCTGCTGAAAAAGAACTGTCAGGCGGGCACCTCTCGGAAGAACCGCAGACCAAAACGACCGGTAAAAATTTTGGGCGATCCGACCCTCAGTGCACCTTCGGCGGCAGAGAAAAGCATCAAAAATACCGGTCAAAGAAGCGAGGTTTTGGTCGACTCTGCCAGGTTTTTGCACAAAGTGTTGGCATCGTGCGGCGTCGCGCTTTGCCGTACCGTATCCCCAATGGAGCGGCGCCCGGCGGGGTAGGCTAGCCATGTGAGGTCGAGGGCGGGAGGACGGGACGTAAGCCAGGCCGTTCTCCACAAGAAATTCCGGACGCGGAGACCCCTTCTCCGCCCTACGGTCCCCAATGGGGTGGCGCCCGGCGGGTGAGGCTAGCCATGGGAGGACGGGACGTAAGCCAGGCCGTTCTCCACAAGAAATTCCGTACGCGGAGACCCCTTCTCCGCCCTACGGTCCCCAATGGGGTGGCGCCCGGCGGGTGAGGCTAGCCATGTGAGGTCGAGGGCGGGAGGACGGGACGTAAGCCAGGCCGTTCTCCACAAGTAAATTCCGGACGCGGAGACCCCTTCTCCGCCCTACGGTCCCCAATGGGGTGGCGCCCGGCGGGTGAGGCTAGCCGTGTGAGGTCGAGGGCGGGAGGACGGGACGTAAGCCAGGCCGTTCTCCACAAGTAAATTCCGGACGCGGAGACCCCTTCTCCGCCCTACGGTCCCCAATGGGGTGGCGCCCGGCGGGTGAGGCTAGCCATGTGAGGTCGAGGGCGGGAGGACGGGACGTAAGCCAGGCCGTTCTCCACAAGTAAATTCCGGACGCGGAGACCCCTTCTCCGCCCTACGGTCCCCAATGGGGTGGCTCCCGGCGGGTGAGGCTAGCCATGTGAGGTCGAGGGCGGGAGGACGGGACGCAAGCCAGGCCGTTCTCCACAAACTCCCAGCGGTAGAGTCTCGGCTCTCCGCTCTTTTGATCGATCTGACACAGCGCGATCCGGCGGGGCAGGGCACTTTGCTCGGTCAGGGGTATTGGCCCCGGCCGGTTTATGGTAAAGCGTTCCTTAGCCTCAGTCTTGGTCGCGCATCAATCCCCCGCTCCCCGTGAGCGGCTGTGGTCCTCTGCCTAAGGTTGTGTAGCGCGGTGCCAGTGTGGTCCTCGCACGGCCCCGCTCCTGCCACAGCGGTAGGACTCTCTGCTTCGGCTGAGGTTTGCTACGAAGCGTATGGAACGGGCGTACTCCACCGTACCGTGGGTGGGGGGCGGCGGCGGCGGCGGCAGCGTCCAGCGCGGAGCTCCGGCTCCCGCGGCAGCGCCTCGCCTAGTGTCCCTCGGGCAAGTCCAATCGCCCCCCGCCCGGTCGGAGAGCGCAGACACACCTCTGTGTCCACGGTTTATTTCCGCAGCACGAAAAGGGACGGCTCCCGCCTGCTCCTCGCGGCGGCGACGAGGCTTAGACCCACCGTGGCGTATCCGCGGTAGGTATGCTCGTCGGTCGGAGGAGCGGTTGCGGTCGAGTGGTCCCCAGTGTACCCTGTTAGCGCTGCCCGCCTACGCCTGAAGAGCTGCGGACCGAGAAAAAGGTTCGCTCCGCTGCTGACGGCGAAGCGCGCGGCACGCCGCGGAAGAGGAGAGGGAGCGGTCGCCCCCGGGGCGGCTCCCCTCCGAGTCCGGCAGAAGCAGAGATTGTAGCGGAGGGGGGGGTTTCTAAATTCCCCGGGCGTGTTATCCCCAGCGGTAGCCTTTGAACTCTTCAACCGCAAGCACGATCGCACGTTCACAGCACCCGTCACTAGGAGCCGGGCCAGAGGCGGGCGGCAGACGAAACCGACATGAGCGCTTAAGGGTATTGCACCCCCGGCGCCCAGACCCTGGAAATTGAGTCTGCCCCCAAAGCCCACCCGCGTCCTCCTTGGCGCTCCCGGAGTACATGGTCGTAGATGGGCCATCGGTCGCTAATGCCAAACTGCGTCCCAGGGGTGCGTCCCCTCTGACCAACGGCAGACCCATCCCTCTCGCCAATCCGCGGATCCCCGCCAGGTCCCGAACAGGGCTCGTCCTTTAGCGTTTCAAATGCGCCCTCCCCGCCATACGAGGGGTTGAGGACCGTAGCCTTCCCTTACGAGAGGCACCAGGGGTGCGCCTGCTCGAGGGCCCGGCCGTGGGCGTAACGCTTGGGCCGCCCGGGGGAGTCGGTAGACCATGGGAGACCAACACTCGCACACGAACGTTGCCCGTGCTTTTGTGGAAGAGAGCTTCTTGCGAGGTTGTCGCTGCGGTGGCGCCCGGACAAACCCTATCCCTAAAACTTCTGGGGAATTGGCGTCTAAGCCTGCACCCTGCACGGTATCCCTGCACCCACGAAGGGGGCCGTGGAAGGCTTGGGGTCGCGCCGGCGAAACCGACCGGATGCCCGGGGTACTGAACCCCCGGGGTCCCACCCTGGAAATTGAGCCGTCCGACCCCGCCACGTCTTCCTAGTGCTCTCCTTGGCTCCCCCGCCTGTGGGCATCGTTAGGGGCTGCGGTCATCAGCGCCGGCTAAGCTTCGGCAACACGGCCGACCCACCCCTTCGGCGCCTGGGGGTGCCTGGTCCCAGTCCGGGCCGTTCCGTAGGGGCGGCTATCCCTTACATGAGGGACTCGGTGCGTCCGCTCGGGCTGCGGGGCTCCGGCTCCGACAGCCGGGGAGCTGGTTTTGACCGCGGGCCTCCACGGGAACCGGCAGGGACCGGACTAGGCGTCAAGCCGAAAATAACCCCGGCACCCTCTGCTTCCAAAGCGAGGGGACCTTTGGCCGAGCGGGGGCACCGGAAGCCGAACCGACCCCAACCCCTCTTCCTACCCCAGGGCTGGGCTGACCAATCCCCTGATCGGGTCTAAAATGGAAGAAGGGGATTCGAGGGAAGGGGCTGGCGGAAGGCAGTTGCCCGACGGAGTAGGCGAAGGCCAGGCCGTTTCCGAGTCCCGAGCAGAGGAGGGCGAACTCGGCTCTTCATCGACCGACGGCGAGGCGAGGGCGGTGGCTGCCGCGGGGAAGACTCCATTGCTCGTCAGCGCGCTAGGAGCGGGGCCGACTGGCTGCTCGGGGTATGGCATCCCCGGGGGCCCACCCTGGAAATCTTCGCTCCTCAGCCGCTGCAGGTTATAAGGTCCCGCCGCGCGTAAGCGCTCAACTCTCCGACCCACGGATGTCGAGCCCATGGTGAGCCGGCCGTTTCGTACGGGGAAAAGGGGTCCTCTGGCCCCACATCGATCGAGGGGGTTTAGATCCGCGGAGGCACGCACCGCGAGGCGAATCGCTGCTTTTCCCCAAGAGGTTAACCTTCAAACCACCGAGTAGGTTCGGGGCAGGGCCGACAGTCTGCACTGGGGTATTGCATCCCTGGTGGGGCGACCCTGGAAATCTCTGCCCCTTTCCACTCTTTCGGTTGGGCCTCTCGTCGGGGCGAGCGTAAGTCGGCAAGCAGACGTGGGAAGAGGCTTCTTACCGGTGACACTCCCTTCGTGAGAGAGGCAGGTACTCGCCCCGGACCCCGGTCCAAATCTGCGCGGGCCGGACGGCCTCGGCCCTAGCCGAAGGCCGCTCCCGCGAAGCCAGGGAGCCGAAAAAATAACCCCGACACCCTCCGCGACCTCGCGTGCTTCCAAAGCGAGGGGAACCTTTGGCCGAGCGGGGCACCCGAAGCCGAACCGACCCCAACCCCTCTTCTTACCCCAGGGCTGGGCTGACCAATCCCCTGATCGGGTCTAAAATGGAAGAAGGGGATTCGAGGGAAGGGGCTGGCGGAAGGCAGTTGCCCGACGGAGTAGGCGAAGGCCAGGCCGTTTCCAAATCCCGAGCCAGAGGAGGGCGAACGACGTTCTTCATCGACCGACGGCGAGGCTAGGGCGAGGGCGGTGGCTGCCGCGGGGAAGACTCCATTGCTTGCCAGCGTGCTAGGAGCGGGGCCGACAGGCTGCTCGGGGTATGGCATCCCCGGGGGCCCACCCTGGAAATCTTCGCTCCTCAGCCGCTGCAGGTTATAAGGTCCCGCCGCGCGTAAGCGCTCAACTCCCCGACCCACGGACGTCGAGCCCATGGTGAGCTGACAGTTTCGTACGGGGAAAAGGGGTCCTCTGGCCCCACATCGATCGAGGGGGTTTAGATCCGCGGAGGCACGCACCGCGAGGCGAATCGCTGCTTTTCCCCAAGAGGTTAACCTTCAAACCACCGAGTAGGTTCGGGGCAGGGCCGACTGTCTGCACTGGGGTATTGCATCCCTGGTGGGGCGACCCTGGAAATCTCTGCCCCTTTCCACTCTTTCGGTTGGGCCTCTCGTCGGGGCGAGCGTAAGTCGGCAAGCAGACGTGGGAAGAGGCTTCTTACCGGTGACACTCCCTTCGTGAGAGAGGCAGGTACTCGCCCCGCACCCCGGTCCAAATCTGCTCGGTCCGGCCGTCGTCGGCCCTAGCCGAAGGCCGCTCCCGCGAAGCCAGGCGATCCGAACCGAGGATCCGCGCGAGCCTTCTCCAAGCCCTCTGCCGGGCGCTGGTGTTGAAAGCGTAGCGGACCCTGTTCGCCGGAGCGATAGGAGCGGAGCACCGGTCCCGCAGGGTTGAAAGCTGGGTAGCAGCGCCGTAGCTTCCCTCCCAGCCTTCCCCCGGACCTGGCGCCCGATCCCCTCCGCTCCTCTGTGCGTTGGCGGGCGGCGCTGCATGGGTACGTCGCGACGGCTCCTATCGTCTCTCTCGCTTAACAGTGT
>NW_027285504.1:0-27500 GCF_040894005.1 Engystomops pustulosus | reverse complement strand
CGGCCAGACTTGGCGGCAAGTCCCGGGGACGAACAAGCCCATGGAAGTAGGGGCTCAGCGGGAGCAGCCAGTTGGCCTATCCGGCCACATGTCACTGTCCCCCGGCCAGACTTGGCGGCAAGTCCCGGGGAGGAACAAGCCCATGGAAGTAGGAGCTCCGACTTCCAAAGTGATGACGTCAGCGGGAGCAGCCGCTCGGCCGTATCCGGCGGCATGTCACTGTTCCCCGGCCAGACTTGGCGGCAAGTCCCGGGGACGAACAAGCCCATGGAAGTAGGGGCTCAGCGGGAGCAGCCAGTTGGCCTATCCGGCCACATGTCACTGTCCCCCGGCCAGACTTGGCGGCAAGTCCCGGGGAGGAACAAGCCCATGGAAGTAGGAGCTCCGACTTCCAAAGTGATGACGTCAGCGGGAGCAGCCGCTCGGCCGTATCCGGCGGCATGTCACTGTTCCCCGGCCAGACTTGGCGGCAAGTCCCGGGGACGAACAAGCCCATGGAAGTAGGGGCTCAGCGGGAGCAGCCAGTTGGCCTATCCGGCCACATGTCACTGTCCCCCGGCCAGACTTGGCGGCAAGTCCCGGGGAGGAACAAGCCCATGGAAGTAGGAGCTCCGACTTCCAAAGTGATGACGTCAGCGGGAGCAGCCGCTCGGCCGTATCCGGCGGCATGTCACTGTTCCCCGGCCAGACTTGGCGGCAAGTCCCGGGGACGAACAAGCCCATGGAAGTAGGGGCTCAGCGGGAGCAGCCAGTTGGCCTATCCGGCCACATGTCACTGTCCCCCGGCCAGACTTGGCGGCAAGTCCCGGGGAGGAACAAGCCCATGGAAGTAGGAGCTCCGACTTCCAAAGTGATGACGTCAGCGGGAGCAGCCGCTCGGCCGTATCCGGCGGCATGTCACTGTTCCCCGGCCAGACTTGGCGGCAAGTCCCGGGGACGAACAAGCCCATGGAAGTAGGGGCTCAGCGGGAGCAGCCAGTTGGCCTATCCGGCCACATGTCACTGTCCCCCGGCCAGACTTGGCGGCAAGTCCCGGGGAGGAACAAGCCCATGGAAGTAGGAGCTCCGACTTCCAAAGTGATGACGTCAGCGGGAGCAGCCGCTCGGCCGTATCCGGCGGCATGTCACTGTTCCCCGGCCAGACTTGGCGGCAAGTCCCGGGGACGAACAAGCCCATGGAAGTAGGGGCTCAGCGGGAGCAGCCAGTTGGCCTATCCGGCCACATGTCACTGTCCCCCGGCCAGACTTGGCGGCAAGTCCCGGGGAGGAACAAGCCCATGGAAGTAGGAGCTCCGACTTCCAAAGTGATGACGTCAGCGGGAGCAGCCGCTCGGCCGTATCCGGCGGCATGTCACTGTTCCCCGGCCAGACTTGGCGGCAAGTCCCGGGGACGAACAAGCCCATGGAAGTAGGGGCTCAGCGGGAGCAGCCAGTTGGCCTATCCGGCCACATGTCACTGTCCCCCGGCCAGACTTGGCGGCAAGTCCCGGGGAGGAACAAGCCCATGGAAGTAGGAGCTCCTACTTCCAAAGCGATGACGTCAGCGGGAGCAGCCGCTCGGCCGTATCCGGCGGCATGTCACTGTTCCCCGGCCAGACTTGGCGGCAAGTCCCGGGGGACGAACAAGCCCATGGAAGTAGGGGCTCAGCGGGAGCAGCCAGTTGGCCTATCCGGCCACATGTCACTGTCCCCCGGCCAGACTTGGCGGCAAGTCCCGGGGAGGAACAAGCCCATGGAAGTAGGAGCTCCTACTTCCAAAGCGATGACGTCAGCGGGAGAAGCCGCTCGGCCTATCCGGCCACATGTCACCGTCCCCCGGCCACACTTGGCTATAGGTCCCGGGGAGGAATAATGCCCATGGAAGTAGGAGCTCCTACTTCCAAAGGGGCAAGTCAGCGGGAGCAGCCACTTGGCCTATTCGGCCAAGTTTCACTGTTCCCCGGCCACACTTGGCTGTAGGTCCCGGAGAGGAATAATGCCCATGGAAGTAAGAGCTCCTACCTCCAAAGGGGCAAGTCAGCGGGAGAAGCCACTTGGCCTATCCGGCCACATGTCACTGTCCCCCGGCCAAGCTTGGCTGTAGGTCCCGGGGAGGAATAATGCCCATGGAAGTAGGAGCTCCTACTTCCAAAGGGGCAAGTCAGCGGAAGAAGCCACTAGTTCTATCCGGCCAAGAGTCACTGTTCCCCGGCCTTACTTGGCAGTAGGTCCCGGGGAGGAATAATGCCCATGGAAGTAGGAGCTCCTACTTCCAAAGGGGCAAGTCAGCGGGAGAAGCCACTTGGCCTATCCGGCCAAGAGTCACTGTTCCCCGGCCACTCTTGGCAGTAGGTCCCGGGGAGGAATAATGCCCATGGAAGTAGGAGCTCCTACTTCCAAAGGGGCAAGTCAGCGGGAGAAGCCACTAGTTCTATCCGGCCAAGAGTCACTGTTCCCCGGCTACACTTGGCAGTAGGTCCCGGGGAGGAATAATGCCCATGGAAGTAGGAGCTACTACCTCCAAAGGGTGAAGACACTTGGCTCTAAGTCCCCGAGAGGTATACTGCCCATGGGAGTAAGAGCTCCTACTTCCAAAGGGGCAAGTCAGCGGGAGAAGCCACTTGGCCTACCCGGCCAAGAGTCACTGTTCCCCGGCCACACTTGGCAGTAGGTCCCGGGGAGGAATAATGCCCATGGAAGTAGGAGCTCCTACTTCCAAAGGGGCAAGTCAGCGGGAGAAGCCACTTGGCCTACCCGGCCAAGAGTCACTGTTCCCCGGCCACACTTGGCAGTAGGTCCCGGGGAGGAATAATGCCCATGGAAGTAGGAGCTCCTACTTCCAAAGGGGCAAGTCAGCGGGAGAAGCCACTTGGCCTATCCGGCCACATGTCACTGTCCCCCGGCCACACTTGGCTGTAGGTCCCGGGGTGGAATAATGCCCATGGAAGTAGGAGCTCCTACTTCCAAAGGGGCAAGTCAGCGGGAGCAGCCACTTGGCCTATCCGGCCAAGTGTCACTGTTCCCCGGCCACACTTGGCTGTAGGTCCCGGAGAGGAATAATGCCCATGGAAGTAAGAGCTCCTACCTCCAAAGGGTGAAGACACTTGGCTCTAAGTCCCCGAGAGGTATACTGCCCATGGAAGTGAGAGCTCCTACTTCCAAAGGGGCAAGTCAGCGGGAGAAGCCACTTGGCCTATCCGGCCAAGAGTCACTGTTCCCCGGCCACACTTGGCAGTAGGTCCCGGGGAGGAATAATGCCCATGGAAGTAAGAGCTCCTACTTCCATAGGGGCAAGTCAGCGGGAGAAGCCACTTGGCCTATCCGGCCAAGAGTCACTGTTCCCCGGCCACACTTGGCAGTAGGTCCCGGGGAGGAATAATGCCCATGGAAGTAGGAGCTCCTACTTCCAAAGGGGCAAGTCAGCGGGAGAAGCCACTTGGCCTATCCGGCCACATGTCACTGTCCCCCGGCCACTCTTGGCTGTAGGTCCCGGGGAGGAATAATGCCCATGGAAGTAGGAGCTCCTACTTCCAAAGGGGCAAGTCAGCGGGAGAAGCCACTTGGACTATCCGGCCAAGAGTCACTGTTCCCCGGCCACACTTGGCAGTATGTCCCGGGGAGGAATAATGCCCATGGAAGTGGGAGCTCCTACTTCCAAAGGGGCAAGTCGGCGGGAGAAGCCACTTGGCCTATCCGGCCAAGAGTCACTGTTCCCCGGCCACACTTGGCAGTAGGTCCCGGGGAGGAATAATGCCCATGGAAGTAAGAGCTCCTACTTCCAAAGGGGCAAGTCAGCGGGAGAAGCCACTTGGCCTATCCGGCCAAGAGTCACTGTTCCCCGGCCACACTTGGCAGTAGGTCCCGGGGAGGAATAATGCCCATGGAAGTAAGAGCTCCTACTTCAATAGGGGCAAGTCAGCGGGAGAAGCCACTTGGCCTATCCGGCCAAGAAACACTGTTCCCCGGCCACACTTGGCAGTAGGTCCCGGGGAGGAATAATGCCCATGGAAGTAGGAGCTCCTACCTCCAAAGGGTGAAGACACTTGGCTCTAAGTCCCCGAGAGGTATAATGCCCATGGAAGTAAGAGCTCCTACTTCCAAAGGGGCAAGTCAGCGGGAGAAGCCACTTGGCCTATCCGGCCAAGAGTCACTGTTCCCCGGCCACACTTGGCTGTAGGTCCCGGGGAGGAATAATGCCCATGGAAGTAGGAGCTCCTACTTCCAAAGGGGCAAGTCAGCGGGAGAAGAGCCACTTGGCCTATCCGGCCAAGAGTCACTGTTCCCCGGCCACACTTGGCAGTAGGTCCCGGGGAGGAATAATGCCCATGGAAGTAGGAGCTACTACCTCCAAAGGGTGAAGACACTTGGCTCTAAGTCCCCGAGAGGTATACTGCCCATGGGAGTAAGAGCTCCTACTTCCAAAGGGGCAAGTCAGCGGGAGAAGCCACTTGGCCTATCCGGCCAAGAGTCACTGTTCCCCGGCCACACTTGGCAGTAGGTCCCGGAGAGGAATAATGCCCATGGAAGTAGGAGCTCCTACTTCCAAAGGGGCAAGTCAGCGGGAGAAGCCACTTGGCCTACCCGGCCAAGAGTCACTGTTCCCCGGCCACACTTGGCAGTAGGTCCCGGGGAGGAATAATGCCCATGGAAGTAGGAGCTCCTACTTCCAAAGGGGCAAGTCAGCGGGAGAAGCCACTTGGCCTATCCGGCCACATGTCACTGTCCCCCGTCCACACTTGGCTGTAGGTCCCGGGGTGGAATAATGCCCATGGAAGTAGGAGCTCCTACTTCAAAAGGGGCAAGTCAGCGGGAGCAGCCACTTGGCCTACCCGGCCAAGTGTCACTGTTCCCCGGCCACACTTGGCTGTAAGTCCCGGAGAGGAATAATGCCCATGGAAGTAAGAGCTCCTACCTCCAAAGGGCGAAGACACTTGGCTCTAAGTCCCCGAGAGGTATACTGCCCATGGAAGTGAGAGCTCCTACTTCCAAAGGGGCAAGTCAGCGGGAGAAGCCACTTGGCCTATCCGGCCAAGAGTCACTGTTCCCCGGCCACTCTTGGCTGTAGGTCCCGGGGAGGAATAATGCCCATGGAAGTAGGAGCTACTACCTTCAAAGGGGCAAGTCAGCGGGAGAAGCCACTTGGCTTATCCGGCCAAGAGTCACTGTTCCCCGGCCACAATTTGCAGTATGTCCCGGGGAGGAATAATGCCCATGGAAGTAGGAGCTACTACCTCCAAAGGGTGAAGACACTTGGCTCTAAGTCCCCGAGTGGTATACTGCCCATGGAAGTAAGAGCTCCTACTTCCATAGGGGCAAGTCAGCGGGAGAAGCCACTTGGCCTATCCGGCCAAGAGTCACTGTTCCCCGGCCACACTTGGCAGTAGGTCCCGGGGAGGAATAATGCCCATGGAAGTAGGAGCTCCTACTTCCAAAGGGGCAAGTCAGCGGGAGAAGCCACTTGGCCTATCCGGCCAAGAGTCACTGTTCCCCGGCCACTCTTGGCTGTAGGTCCCGGGGAGGAATAATGCCCATGGAAGTAGGAGCTACTACCTCCAAAGGGGCAAGTCAGCGGGAGAAGCCACTTGGCCTATCCGGCAAAGAGTCACTGTTCCCCGGCCACACTTGGCAGTATGTCCCGGGGAGGAATAATGCCCATGGAAGTAGGAGCTACTACCTCCAAAGGGGCAAGTCAGCGGGAGAAGCCACTTGGCCTATCCGGCAAAGAGTCACTGTTCCCCGGCCACACTTGGCTGTAGGTCGAGGGGAGGAATAATGCCCATGGAAGTAGGAGCTCCTACTTCCAAAGGGGCAAGTCAGCGGGAGAAGCCACTTGGCCTATCCGGCAAAGAGTCACTGTTCCCCGGCCACACTTGGCTGTAGGTCCCGGGGAGGAATAATGCCCATGGAAGTAGGAGCTCCTACTTCCAAAGGGGCAAGTCAGCGGGAGAAGCCACTTGGCCTATCCGGCCAAGAGTCACTGTTCCCCGGCCACACTTGGCAGGAGGTCCCGGGGAGGAATAATGCCCATGGAAGTAGGAGCTCCTACTTCCAAAGGGTCAAGTCAGCGGGAGAAGCCACTTCGCCTACCCGGCCAAGTGTCACTGTCCCCCGGCCACACTTGGCAGTAGGTCCCGGGGAGGAATAATGCCCATGGAAGTAGGAGCTCCTACTTCCAAAGGGGCAAGTCAGCGGGAGAAGCCACTTCGCCTACCCGGCCGAGTGTCACTGTCCCCCGGCCAGACTTGGCGGCAAGTCCCCGGGAGGAATAATGCCCATGGAAGTAGGAGCTCCTACTTCCAAAGGGGCAAGTCAGCGGGAGAAGCCACTTGGCCTATCCGGCCACATGTCACTGTCCCCCGGCCAGACTTGGCGGCAAGTCCCGGGGAGGAATAATGCCCATGGAAGTAGGAGCTCCTACTTCCAAAGGGTCAAGTCAGCGGGAGAAGCCACCTCGCCTACCCGGCCAAGTGTCACTGTCCCCCGGCCACTCTTGGCTGTAGGTCCCGGGGAGGAATAATGCCCATGGAAGTAGGAGCTCCTACTTCCAAAGGGGCAAGTCAGCGGGAGAAGCCACTTGGCCTATCCGGCCACATGTCACTGTCCCCCGGCCACACTTGGCAGTAGGTCCCGGGGAGGAATAATGCCCATGGAAGTAGGAGCTCCTACTTCCAAAGGGGCAAGTCAGCGGGAGAAGCCACTTGGCCTATCCGGCCAAGAGTCACTGTTCCCCGGCCACACTTGGCAGTAGGTCCCGGGGAGGAATAATGCCCATGGAAGTAGGAGCTACTACCTCCAAAGGGGCAAGTCAGCGGGAGAAGCCACTTGGCCTATCCGGCCAAGAGTCACTGTTCCCCGGCCACACTTGGCAGTAGGTCCCGGGGAGGAATAATGCCCATGGAAGTGGGAGCTCCTACTTCCAAAGGGGCAAGTCAGCGGGAGAAGCCACTTGGCCTATCCGGCCAAGAGTCACTGTTCCCCGGCCACACTTGGCAGTAGGTCCCGGGGAGGAATAATGCCCATGGAAGTAAGAGCTCCTACTTCCATAGGGGCAAGTCAGCGGGAGAAGCCACTTGGCCTATCCGGCCAAGAGTCACTGTTCCCCGGCCACACTTGGCAGTATGTCCCGGGGAGGAATAATGCACATGGAAGTAGGAGCTACTACCTCCAAAGGGTGAAGACACTTGGCTCTAAGTCCCCGAGAGGTATACTGCCCATGGAAGTAAGAGCTCCTACTTCCAAAGGGGCAAGTCAGCGGGAGAAGCCACTTGGCCTATCCGGCCAAGAGTCACTGTTCCCCGGCCACACTTGGCTGTAGGTCCCGGGGAGGAATAATGCCCATGGAAGTAGGAGCTCCTACTTCCAAAGGGGCAAGTCAGCGGGAGAAGCCACTTGGCCTATCCGGCAAAGAGTCACTGTTCCCCGGCCACACTTGGCTGTAGGTCCCGGGGAGGAATAATGCCCATGGAAGTAGGAGCTCCTACTTCCAAAAGGGCCAGTCAGCGGGAGAAGCCACTTGGCCTATCCGGCCAAGAGTCACTGTTCCCCGGCCACACTTGGCAGTAGGTCCCGGGGAGGAATAATGCCCATGGAAGTAGGAGCTCCTACTTCCAAAGGGGCAAGTCAGCGGGAGAAGCCACTTCGCCTACCCGGCCGAGTGTCACTGTCCCCCGGCCAGACTTGGCGGCAAGTCCCGGGGAGGAATAATGCCCATGGAAGTAGGAGCTCCTACTTCCAAAGGGGCAAGTCAGCGGGAGAAGCCACTTGGCCTATACGGCCACATGTCACTGTCCCCCGGCCACACTTGGCAGTAGGTCCCGGGGAGGAATAATGCCCATGGAAGTAGGAGCTCCTACTTCCAAAGGGGCAAGTCAGCGGGAGAAGCCACTTCGCCTACCCGGCCAAGTGTCACTGTCCCCCGGCCAGACTTGGCGGCAAGTCCCGGGGAGGAATAATGCCCATGGAAGTAGGAGCTCACTTGGCTCTAAGTCTTCGAGAGGTATAATGCCCATGGAAGTAAGAGCTCCAACTTCCAAAGGGGCAAGTCAGCGGGAGAAGCCACTTCGCCTACCCGGCCAAGTGTCACTGTCCCCCGGCCAGACTTGGCGGCAAGTCCCGGGGAGGAATAATGCCCATGGAAGTAGGAGCTCCTACTTCCAAAGGGGCAAGTCAGCGGGAGAAGCCACTTGGCCTATCCGGCCACATGTCACTGTCCCCCGGCCACACTTGGCAGTAGGTCCCGGGGAGGAATAATGCCCATGGAAGTAGGAGCTCCTACTTCCAAAGGGGCAAGTCAGCGGGAGAAGCCACTTCGCCTACCCGGCCAAGTGTCACTGTCCCCCGGCCAGACTTGGCGGCAAGTCCCGGGGAGGAATAATGCCCATGGAAGTAGGAGCTCCTACTTCCAAAGGGGCAAGTCAGCGGGAGAAGCCACTTGGCCTACCCGGCCAAGTGTCACTGTCCCCCGGCCACTCTTGGCTGTAGGTCCCGGGGAGGAATAATGCCCATGGAAGTAGGAGCTCCTACTTCCAAAGGGGCAAGTCAGCGGGAGAAGCCACTTGGCCTATCCGGCCACATGTCGCTGTCCCCCGGCCAGACTTGGCGGCAAGTCCCGGGGAGGAATAATGCCCATGGAAGTAGGAGCTCCTACTTCCAAAGGGGCAAGTCAGCGGGAGAAGCCACTTCGCCTACCCGGCCAAGTGTCACTGTCCCCCGGCCACTCTTGGCTGTAGGTCCCGGGGAGGAATAATGCCCATGGAAGTAGGAGCTCCTACTTCCAAAGGGGCAAGTCAGCGGGAGAAGCCACTTGGCCTATCCGGCCACATGTCACTGTCCCCCGGCCAGACTTGGCGGCAAGTCCCGGGGAGGAATAATGCCCATGGAAGTAGGAGCTCCTACTTCCAAAGGGGCAAGTCAGCGGGAGAAGCCACTTCGCCTACCCGGCCAATTGTCACTGTCCCCCGGCCAGACTTGGCGGCAAGTCCCGGGGAGGAATAATGCCCATGGAAGTAGGAGCTCACTTGGCTCTAAGTCTTCGAGAGGTATAATGCCCATGGAAGTAAGAGCTCCTACTTCCAAAGGGGCAAGTCAGCGGGAGAAGCCACTTCGCCTACCCGGCCAAGTGTCACTGTCCCCCGGCCAGACTTGGCGGCAAGTCCCGGGGAGGAATAATGCCCATGGAAGTAGGAGCTCCTACTTCCAAAGGGGCAAGTAAGCGGGAGAAGCCACTTCGCCTACCCGGCCAAGTGTCACTGTCCCCCGGCCAGACTTGGCGGCAAGTCCCGGGGAGGAATAATGCCCATGGAAGTAGGAGCTCCTACTTCCAAAGGGGCAAGTCAGCGGGAGAAGCCACTTCGCCTACCCGGCCAAGTGTCACTGTCCCCCGGCCAGACTTGGCGGCAAGTCCCGGGGAGGAATAATGCCCATGGAAGTAGGAGCTCCTACTTCCAAAGGGGCAAGTCAGCGGGAGAAGCCACTTCGCCTACCCGGCCAAGTGTCACTGTCCCCCGGCCAGACTTGGCGGCAAGTCCCGGGGAGGAATAATGCCCATGGAAGTAGGAGCTCCTACTTCCAAAGGGGCAAGTCAGCGGGAGAAGCCACTTGGCCTACCCGGCCAAGTGTCACTGTCCCCCGGCCACTCTTGGCTGTAGGTCCCGGGGAGGAATAATGCCCATGGAAGTAGGAGCTCCTACTTCCAAAGGGGCAAGTCAGCGGGAGAAGCCACTTGGCCTATCCGGCCACATGTCGCTGTCCCCCGGCCAGACTTGGCGGCAAGTCCCGGGGAGGAATAATGCCCATGGAAGTAGGAGCTCCTACTTCCAAAGGGGCAAGTCAGCGGGAGAAGCCACTTCGCCTACCCGGCCAAGTGTCACTGTCCCCCGGCCACTCTTGGCTGTAGGTCCCGGGGAGGAATAATGCCCATGGAAGTAGGAGCTCCTACTTCCAAAGGGGCAAGTCAGCGGGAGAAGCCACTTGGCCTATCCGGCCACATGTCACTGTCCCCCGGCCAGACTTGGCGGCAAGTCCCGGGGAGGAATAATGCCCATGGAAGTAGGAGCTCCTACTTCCAAAGGGGCAAGTCAGCGGGAGAAGCCACTTCGCCTACCCGGCCAATTGTCACTGTCCCCCGGCCAGACTTGGCGGCAAGTCCCGGGGAGGAATAATGCCCATGGAAGTAGGAGCTCACTTGGCTCTAAGTCTTCGAGAGGTATAATGCCCATGGAAGTAAGAGCTCCTACTTCCAAAGGGGCAAGTCAGCGGGAGAAGCCACTTCGCCTACCCGGCCAAGTGTCACTGTCCCCCGGCCAGACTTGGCGGCAAGTCCCGGGGAGGAATAATGCCCATGGAAGTAGGAGCTCCTACTTCCAAAGGGGCAAGTAAGCGGGAGAAGCCACTTCGCCTACCCGGCCAAGTGTCACTGTCCCCCGGCCAGACTTGGCGGCAAGTCCCGGGGAGGAATAATGCCCATGGAAGTAGGAGCTCCTACTTCCAAAGGGGCAAGTCAGCGGGAGAAGCCACTTCGCCTACCCGGCCAAGTGTCACTGTCCCCCGGCCAGACTTGGCGGCAAGTCCCGGGGAGGAATAATGCCCATGGAAGTAGGAGCTCCTACTTCCAAAGGGGCAAGTCAGCGGGAGAAGCCACTTCGCCTACCCGGCCAAGTGTCACTGTCCCCCGGCCAGACTTGGCGGCAAGTCCCGGGGAGGAATAATGCCCATGGAAGTAGGAGCTCCTACTTCCAAAGGGGCAAGTCAGCGGGAGAAGCCACTTCGCCTACCCGGCCAAGTGTCACTGTCCCCCGGCCAGACTTGGCGGCAAGTCCCGGGGAGGAATAATGCCCATGGAAGTAGGAGCTCACTTGGCTCTAAGTCTTCGAGAGGTATAATGCCCATGGAAGTAAGAGCTCCTACTTCCAAAGGGGCAAGTCAGCGGGAGAAGCCACTTCGCCTACCCGGCCAAGTGTCACTGTCCCCCGGCCAGACTTGGCGGCAAGTCCCGGGGAGGAATAATGCCCATGGAAGTAGGAGCTCCTACTTCCAAAGGGGCAAGTCAGCGGGAGAAGCCACTTCGCCTACCCGGCCAAGTGTCACTGTCCCCCGGCCAGACTTGGCGGCAAGTCCCGGGGAGGAATAATGCCCATGGAAGTAGGAGCTCCTACTTCCAAAGGGGCAAGTCAGCGGGAGAAGCCACTTGGCCTACCCGGCCAAGTGTCACTGTCCCCCGGCCAGACTTGGCGGCAAGTCCCGGGGAGGAATAATGCCCATGGAAGTAGGAGCTCACTTGGCTCTACGTCTTCGAGAGGTATAATGCCCATGGAAGTAAGAGCTCCTACTTCCAAAGGGGCAAGTCAGCGGGAGAAGCCACTTCGCCTACCCGGCCAAGTGTCACTGTCCCCCGGCCAGACTTGGCGGCAAGTCCCGGGGAGGAATAATGCCCATGGAAGTAGGAGCTCACTTGGCTCTAAGTCTTCGAGAGGTATAATGCCCATGGAAGTAAGAGCTCCTACTTCCAAAGGGGCAAGTCAGCGGGAGAAGCCACTTCGCCTACCCGGCCAAGTGTCACTGTCCCCCGGCCAGACTTGGCGGCAAGTCCCGGGGAGGAATAATGCCCATGGAAGTAGGAGCTCCTACTTCCAAAGGGGCAAGTCAGCGGGAGAAGCCACTTCGCCTACCCGGCCAAGTGTCACTGTCCCCCGGCCAGACTTGGCGGCAAGTCCCGGGGAGGAATAATGCCCATGGAAGTAGGAGCTCCTACTTCCAAAGGGGCAAGTCAGCGGGAGAAGCCACTTCGCCTACCCGGCCAAGTGTCACTGTCCCCCGGCCAGACTTGGCGGCAAGTCCCGGGGAGGAATAATGCCCCATGGAGCTCGGGCAGACTAGAAGTAACCTCGTCTGCCCGCTGGAGGGCGCCCTTCCCGGAGCGGAGGGGACCCCCTTGGCCACCAAGTGCAAGCCGAGTTTGGAGCTCGAAACCCGGCCACGCTTGGTCGTAGGTCCCGGTGAGGAACATGGCCATGGAAGTCGGAGCTCAAACCTCCAAACTGACCTCAGCCGGAGCACTTGCTGAGGCTGCCCGGGCATGGGTTACTGTTCCCCGGGCACACTTGGTCGTAGGTCCAAGTGTGGAACGTGTCCATGGAAGTTGAAGTGAAGAGAACCGCGAAAGGGAGTTTTTGCGCGAAGCCGCGGCCGAGGAGGGCTCACCGATCCCGGCGTGATTTCTGCCAGGCCCGGTACCCAAACCGAACTCCGCATGGTGGCTGGATCCGCGACCCTGGAACCCTGGGCCGGGAGCCTAGGGGCGAGAGGGGCCCCATGGAGCTCGGGCAGACTAGAAGTACCCTCGTCTGCCCGCTGGAGGGCGCCCTTCCCGGAGCGGAGGGGACCCCCCAAGCGACCAAGTGCAAGCCGAGTTTGGAGCTCGAAACCCGGCCACACTTGGTAGTATGTCCCGGTGAGGAACATGCCCATGGAAGTAAGAGCTCAGCGGGAGCAGCCACTCAGGCTACACGGGAATGTGTCACTGTCCCCCGGCCAAGACTTGGCGGCAAGTCCCGGGGAGGAATAGTTCCCATGGAAGTAGCTCAGCGGGAGCAGCCACTCAGGCTACCCGGGAATGTGTCACTGTCCCCCGGCCAAGACTTGGCGGCAAGTCCCGGGGAGGAATAGTTCCCATGGAAGTAGCTCAGCGGGAGCAGCCACTCAGGCTACCCGGGAATGTGTCACTGTCCCCCGGCCAGACTTGGCGGCAGGTCCCGGGGAGGAATAGTGCTCATGGAAGTAGCTCAGCGGGAGCAGCTGCTGAGGCTACCCGGGAATGTGTCACTGTCCCTCGGCCACACTTGGTCGTTGATTCCTGATGAGGAACATGCCCATGGAACTAAAGAGTTCAGCGGGAGCAGCCGCTCAGGCTACCCGGGAATGTGTCACTGTCCCCCGGCCAGACTTGGCGGCAGGTCCCGGGGAGGAATAGTGCCCATGGAAGTCGGAGCTCCAACCTCCAAGTTGACCTCAGCGGGAGCAGCCGCTGAGGCTACCCGGGCCTGGGTGACTGTTCCCCGGCCACACTTGGTCGGAGGTCCCGGTGTGGAACATGCCCATGGAAGTTGAAGGGAAGAGAACCGCGAAAGGGAGTTTGGAGGCTGAGCCGCGGCCGAGGAGGTCTCACCGATCCCGGCGTGATTCCAGCCAGGCCCGGTACCCTATACCGAACTCGACAGGGTGGCTGTATCCGGGACCCTGGAACCCTGGGCGGGGAGCCTAGGGGCGAGAGGGGCCCCATGGAGCTCGGGCAGACTAGAAGTACCCTCGTCTGCCCGCTGGAGGGCGCCCTTCCCGGAGCGGAGGGGACCCCCCAAGCGACCAAGTGCAAGCCGAGTTTGGAGCTCGAAACCCGGCCACACTTGGTAGTATGTCCCGGTGAGGAACATGCCCATGGAAGTAAGAGCTCAGCGGGAGCAGCCACTCAGGCTACCCGGGAATGTGTCACTGTCCCCCGGCCAGACTTGGCGGCAGGTCCCGGGGAGGAATAGTGCCCATGGAAGTAGCCCAGCGGGAGCAGCCGCTCAGGCTACCCGGGAATGTGTCACTGTCCCCCGGCCAGACTTGGCGGCAGGTCCCGGGGAGGAATAGTGCTCATGGAAGTAGCTCAGCGGGAGCAGCTGCTGAGGCTACCCGGGAATGTGTCACTGTCCCTGGGCCACACTTGGTCGTTGGTTCCTGATGAGGAACATGCCCATGGAAGTAAGAGTTCAGCGGGAGAAGCCGCTCAAGCTACCCGGGAATGTGTCACTGTCCCCCGGCCAGACTTGGCGGCAGGTCCCGGGGAGGAATAGTGCCCATGGAAGTCGGAGCTCCAACCTCCAAGTTGACCTCAGCGGGAGCAGCCGCTGAGGCTACCCGGGCATGGGTGACTGTTCCCCGGCCACACTTGGTCGGAGGTCCCGGTGTGGAACATGCCCATGGAAGTTGAAGGGAAGAGAACCGCGAAAGGGAGTTTGGAGGCTGAGCCGCGGCCGAGGAGGTCTCACCGATCCCGGCGTGATTCCAGCCAGGCCCGGTACCCTATACCGAACTCGGCAGGGTGGCTGTATCCGGGACCCTGGAACCCTGGGCGGGGAGCCTAGGGGCGAGAGGGGCCCCATGGAGCTCGGGCAGACTAGAAGTACCCTCGTCTGCCCGCTGGAGGGCGCCCTTCCCGGAGCGGAGGGGACCCCCAAGCGACCAAGTGCAAGCCGAGTTTGGAGCTCGAAACCCGGCCACACTTGGTAGTATGTCCCGGTGAGGAACATGCCCATGGAAGTAAGAGCTCAGCGGGAGCAGCCACTCAGGCTACCCGGCAATGTGTCACTGTCCCCCGGCCAAGACTTGGCGGCAAGTCCCGGGGAGGAATAGTGCCCATGGAAGTAGCTCAGCGGGAGCAGCCGCTCAGGCTACCCGGGAATGTGTCACTGTCCCCCGGCCAGACTTGGCGGCAGGTCCCGGGGAGGAATAGTGCTCATGGAAGTAGCTCAGCGGGAGCAGCCACTCAGGCTAACCGGGAATGTGTCACTGTCCCTGGGCCACACTTGGTCGTTGGTTCCTGATGAGGAACATGCCCATGGAAGTAAGAGTTCAGCGGGAGCAGCCGCTCAGGGCTACCCGGGAATGTGTCACTGTCCCCCGGCCAGACTTGGCGGCAGGTCCCGGGGAGGAATAGTGCCCATGGAAGTCGGAGCTCCAACCTCCAAGTTGACCTCAGCGGGAGCAGCCGCTGAGGCTACCCGGGCATGGGTGACTGTTCCCCGGCCACACTTGGTCGGAGGTCCCGGTGTGGAACATGCCCATGGAAGTTGAAGGGAAGAGAACCGCGAAAGGGAGTTTGGAGGCTGAGCCGCGGCCGAGGAGGTCTCACCGATCCCGGCGTGATTCCAGCCAGGCCCGGTACCCTATACCGAACTCGGCAGGGTGGCTGTATCCGGGACCCTGGAACCCTGGGCGGGGAGCCTAGGGGCGAGAGGGGCCCCATGGAGCTCGGGCAGACTAGAAGTACCCTCGTCTGCCCGCTGGAGGGCGCCCTTCCCGGAGCGGAGGGGACCCCCAAGCGACCAAGTGCAAGCCGAGTTTGGAGCTCGAAACCCGGCCACACTTGGTAGTATGTCCCGGTGAGGAACATGCCCATGGAAGTAAGAGCTCAGCGGGAGCAGCCACTCAGGCTACCCGGCAATGTGTCACTGTCCCCCGGCCAAGACTTGGCGGCAAGTCCCGGGGAGGAATAGTGCCCATGGAAGTAGCTCAGCGGGAGCAGCCGCTCAGGCTACCCGGGAATGTGTCACTGTCCCCCGGCCGGACTTGGCGGCAGGTCCCGGGGAGGAATAGTGCTCATGGAAGTAGCTCAGCGGGAGCAGCCACTCAGGCTAACCGGGAATGTGTCACTGTCCCTGGGCCACACTTGGTCGTTGGTTCCTGATGAGGAACATGCCCATGGAAGTAAGAGTTCAGCGGGAGCAGCCGCTCAGGGCTACCCGGGAATGTGTCACTGTCCCCCGGCCAGACTTGGCGGCAGGTCCCGGGGAGGAATAGTGCCCATGGAAGTCGGAGCTCCAACCTCCAAGTTGACCTCAGCGGGAGCAGCCGCTGAGGCTACCCGGGCATGGGTGACTGTTCCCCGGCCACACTTGGTCGGAGGTCCCGGTGTGGAACATGCCCATGGAAGTTGAAGGGAAGAGAACCGCGAAAGGGAGTTTGGAGGCTGAGCCGCGGCCGAGGAGGTCTCACCGATCCCGGCGTGATTCCAGCCAGGCCCGGTACCCTATACCGAACTCGGCAGGGTGGCTTTATCCGGGACCCTGGAACCCTGGGCGGGGAGCCTAGGGGCGAGAGGGGCCCCATGGAGCTCGGGCAGACTAGAAGTACCCTCGTCTGCCCGCTGGAGGGCGCCCTTCCCGGAGCGGAGGGGACCCCCCAAGCGACCAAGTGCAAGCCGAGTTTGGAGCTCGAAACCCGGCCACACTTGGTAGTTGGTCCCGGTGAGGAACATGCCCATGGAAGTAAGAGCTCAGCGGGAGAAGCCACTCAGGCTACCCGGGAATGTGTCACTGTCCCCCGGCCAAGACTTGGCGGCAAGTCCCGGGGAGGAATAGTGCCCATGGAAGTAGCTCAGCGGGAGCAGCCACTCAGGCTACCCGGGAATGTGTCACTGTCCCTCGGCCACACTTGGTCGTAGGTCCCGGTGAGGAACATGCCCATGGAAGTCGGAGCTCCAACCTCCAACCGGGTGAAGCCTCCGAGAGCTAGCCGGGAATAGGGCGCCAATCCCGGCTACCGCCCTCCAGGCTTGCCCCGGTCGAAAGACCTACGTCCTCGCACCAGCACAAGCGCAAAAATTTTCTAAGTGTGGGAGAACCGAGGACCCGCCCGGTGGCACTCTGCCTCTCGCTGCCGCCCTCCTGGAAGCGTCCTCGGTCACTGTGTGTGCGGCAGATATCAGAGCTCCGGAAAGGTGAAAAAGAACCGGTAAGAGGGCGAATCCGGCAGCTCCCTGCCGGGCGAGGACCACCGCGAGCGGCGGGGACGTCAGACGGGAGACGCGCGGCGGACCTTCCGTCGGAGTGCCTGGGATTTTGACCTCGGAGAAGTTCGAAAAAATTATGCGGTCGGAGCTGTCTGCCCCGGCCGGGGAAGGCTCACCGCCGGCGGCTGCCAACCCCTGGCTTGCCCGCTGGATGCCCTTTCGGAGGCTGCTGAAAAAGAACTGTCAGGCGGGCACCTCTCGGAAGAACCGCAGACCAAAACGACCGGTAAAAATTTTGGGCGATCCGACACGTAGTGCACCTTCGGCGGCAGAGAAAAGCAGCAAAAATACCGGTCAGAGAAGGGGAGTTTTGGTCGACTCTGCCAGGTTTTTGCACTAAGTCAGATCCGTAATGCCAGCGGGACTGAGTCGCTTTTGCGTGCCGTGGTCCTGGAGGCCTGCTCGGACAGAGCGGTCCTTCGGGTCCCGCGGGAAGGGGCATTTCATGTTCCTCTGCGGGAGGTGATCCATTTTCTGCGGGAAATGGCGAGCCCCTTCGGCTACAAGAGTGTGTAGGTCCCGCTCAACAGTCTACGTCCTTAACCATCGGGGACTTTGTAGATTTTGCCCAAAATCGCTCTCCGCAGAACAGAGCGTGAGGTCTCCGCGGCGGAGGCCGGAAAAGGTGCGAGGTGAGCGGCATGGTATGACTGGGCTCGTGCCGCTCACTGCTACCCGGAGCGTGGCGCCCTCCGGGTAAAAAGCTAGCCGGGGCGAGTAGGTGGGTTGACGGGCGCATAAGCAACGCCGTCCCCGCCGTACAAGGTGCCGGTGGCCTGGCGAACCACCGGCGTAAGGCTAGCCAGGGCGTACCGCGGGGCAGAGGGCGCATAAGCCACGCTCTCTCTCCATCCCACCAGCACAAGCGAAAAATTTTCAAAGTGTGGGAGAACCGGCTTCCCGACCGGTGGCACTCTGCCTCTCTCTGCCGCCCTCCTGGAAGCGTCCTCGGTCACTCGGAGTACGGCAGATTTAAGAGCTCCGGAATGGTGAAAAAGAACCGGAGAGAGGGCGACTCCGGCTTCTCTCTGCCGGGCGAGGACCACCGCAGGCGGCGGGGACCTCTGACAGGAGGCGGCGCTGCGGGCAGGCTTTCTAAGTGCCTGGGCTTTTGGCCTCGGCGAAAGTCGAAAAAATTATGCGGTCGGAGCTTTCTGCCCCGGCCGGGGAAGGCTCACCGCCGGCGGCTGCCAACCCCTGGCTTGCCCGCTGGATGCCCTTTCGGAGGCTGCTGAAAAAGAACTGTCAGGCGGGCACCTCTCGGAAGAACCGCAGACCAAAACGACCGGTAAAAATTTTGGGCGATCCGACCCGTAGTGCACCTTCGGCGGCAGAGAAAAGCAACAAAAATACCGGTCAGAGAAGGGGAGTTTTGGTCGACTCTGCCAGGTTTTTGCACTAAGTCAGATCCGTAATGCCAGCGGGACTGAGTCGCTTTTGCGTGCCGTGGTCCTGGAGGCCTGCTCGGACAGAGCGGTCCTTCGGGTCCCGCGGGAAGGGGCATTTCATGTTCCTCTGCGGGAGGTGATCCATTTTCTGCGGGAAATGGCGAGCCCCTTCGGCTACAAGAGTGTGTAGGTCCCGCTCAACAGTCTACGTCCTTAACCATCGGGGACTTTGTAGATTTTGCCCAAAATCGCTCTCCGCAGAACAGAGCGTGAGGTCTCCGCGGCGGAGGCCGGAAAAGGTGCGAGGTGAGCGGCATGGTATGACTGGGCTCGTGCCGCTCACTGCTACCCGGAGCGTGGCGCCCTCCGGGTAAAAGGCTAGCCGGGGCGAGTAGGTGGGATGACGGGCGCATAAGCAACGCCGTCCCCGCCGTACAAGGTGCCGGTGGCCTGGCGAACCACCGGCGTAAGGCTAGCCAGGGCGTACCGCGGGGCAGAGGGCGCATAAGCCACGCTCTCTCTCCATCCCACCAGCACAAGCGAAATATTTTCAAAGTGTGGGAGAACCGGCTTCCCGACCGGTGGCACTCTGCCTCTCGCTGCCGCCCTCCTGGAAGCGTCCTCGGTCACTCGGAGTACGGCAGATTTAAGAGCTCCGGAATGGTGAAAAAGAACCGGAGAGAGGGCGACTCCGGCTTCTCTCTGCCGGGCGAGGACCACCGCAGGCGGCGGGGACGTCTGACAGGAGACGGCGCTGCGGGCAGGCTTTAAAAGTGCATGGGGTTTTGGCCTCGGCAAAAGTCGAAAAAATTATGCGGTCGGAGCTGTCTGCCCCGGCCGGGGAAGGCTCACCGCCGGCGGCTGCCAACCCCTGGCTTGCCCGCTGGATGGCCTTTCGGAGGCTTCTGAAAAGAACTGTCAGGCGGGCACCTCTCGGAAGAACCGCAGACCAAAACGACCGGTAAAAATTTTGGGCGATCCGACCCGTAGTGCACCTTCGGCGGCAGAGAAAAGCAACAAAAATACCGGTCAGAGAAGGGGAGTTTTGGTCGACTCTGCCAGGTTTTTGCACTAAGTCAGATCCGTAATGCCAGCGGGACTGAGTCGCTTTTGCGTGCCGTGGTCCTGGAGGCCTGCTCGGACAGGGCGGTCCTTTCGGGTCCCGCGGGAAGGGGCATTTCATGTTCCTCTGCGGGAGGTGATCCATTTTCTGCGGGAAATGGCGAGCCCCTTCGGCTACAAGAGTGTGTAGGTCCCGCTCAACAGTCTACGTCCTTAACCATCGGGGACTTTGTAGATTTTGGTCAAGATCGCCCCCCGCATGTCCTAGCGGGAGGTCTCCGCGGCGGAGGCCGGAAAAGGTGCGAGGTGAGCGGCATGGTATGACTGGGCTCGTGCCGCTCACTGCTACCCGGAGCGTGGCGCCCTCCGGGTAAAAGGCTAGCCGGGGCGAGTAGGTGGGATGACGGGCGCATAAGCAACGCCGTCCCCGCCGTACAAGGTGCCGGTGGCCTGGCGAACCACCGGCGTAAGGCTAGCCAAGGGCGTACCGCGGGGCAGAGGGCGCATAAGCCACGCTCTCTCTCCATCCCACCAGCACAAGCGAAAAATTTTCAAAGTGTGGGAGAACCGGCTTCCCGACCGGTTGCACTCTGCCTCTCGCTGCCGCCGTCCTGGAAGCGTCCTCGGTCACTCGGAGTACGGCAGATTTAAGAGCTCCGGAATGGTGAAAAAGAACCGGAGAGAGGGCGACTCCGGCTTCTCTCTGCCGGGCGAGGACCACCGCAGGCGGCGGGGACGTCTGACAGGAGACGGCGCTGCGGGCAGGCTTTAAAAGTGCATGGGGTTTTGGCCTCGGAGAAAGTCGAAAAAATTATGCGGTCGGAGCTGTCTGCCCCGGCCGGGGAAGGCTCACCTCCGGCGGCTGCCAACCCCTGGCTTGCCCGCTGGATGGCCTTTCGGAGGCTGCTGAAAAAGAACTGTCAGGCGGGCACCTCTCGGAAGAACCGCAGACCAAAACGACCGGTAAAAATTTTGGGCGATCCGACCCGTAGTGCACCTTCGGCGGCAGAGAAAAGCAACAAAAATACCGGTCAGAGAAGGGGAGTTTTGGTCGACTCTGCCAGGTTTTTGCACTAAGTCAGATCCGTAATGCCAGCGGGACTGAGTCGCTCTTGCGTGCCGTGGTCCTGGAAGCCTGCTCGGACAGAGTGGTCCTTCGGGTCCCGCGGGAAGGGGCATTTCATGTTCCTCTGCGGGAGGTGATCCATTTTCTGCGGGAAATGGCGAGCCCCTTCGGCTACAAGAGTGTGTAGGTCCCGCTCAACAGTCTACGTCCTTAACCATCGGGGACTTTGTAGATTTTGCCCAAAATCGCTCTCCGCAGAACAGAGCGGGAGGTCTCCGCGGCGGAGGCCGGAAAAGGTGCGAGGTGAGCGGCATGGTATGACTGGGCTCGTGCCGCTCACTGCTACCCGGAGCGTGGCGCCCTCCGGGTAAAAGGCTAGCCGGGGCGAGTAGGTGGATTGACGGGCGCATAAGCAACGCCGTCCCCGCCGTACAAGGTGCCGGTGGCCTGGCGAACCACCGGCGTAAGGCTAGCCAAGGGCGTACCGCGGGGCAGAGGGCGCATAAGCCACGCCGTCCCCGCTGTACAAGGTGCCGGTGGCCTGGCGAACCACCGGCGTAAGGCTAGCCAAGGGCGTACCGCGGGGGCAGAGGGCGCATAAGCCACGCTCTCTCTCCATCCCACCAGAACAAGCGAAAAAATTTCAAAGTGTGGGAGAACCGGCTTCCCGACCGGTGGCACTCTGCCTCTCGCTGCCGCCCTCCTGGAAGCGTCCTCGGTCACTCGGTGTCCGGCAGATTTCAGAGCTCCGGAATGGTGAAAAAGAACCGGTGAGAGGGCGAATCCGGCTTCTCTCTGCCGGGCGAGGACCACCGCAGGCGGCAAGGGACGTCTGCCAGGAGACGGCGCTGCGGGCAGGCTTTAAAAGTGCATGGGGTTTTGGCCTCGGCGAAAGTCGAAAAAATTTTGCGGTCGGAGCTGTCTGCCCCGGCCGGGGAAGGCTCACCGCCGGCGGCTGCCAACCCCTGGCTTGCCCGCTGGATGCCCTTTCGGAGGCTGCTGAAAAAGAACTGTCAGGCGGGCACCTCTCGGAAGAACCGCAGACCAAAACGACCGGTAAAAATTTTGGGCGATCCGATCCTCAGTGCACCTTCGGCGGCAGAGAAAAGCAACAAAAACACCGGTCAAAGAAGGGAGGTTTTGGTCGACTCTGCCTGGTTTTTGCACAAAGTCAGATCCGTAATGCCAGCGGACTGAGTCGCTTTTGCGTGCCGTGGTCCTGGAGGCCTGCTCGGACAGAGCGGTCCTTCGGGTCCCGCGGGAAGGGGCATTTCATGTTCCTCTGCGGGAGGTGGTCCATTTTCTGCGGAAATGGCGAGCCCCATCGGCTACAAGAGTGTGTAGGTCCCGCTCAACAGTCTACGTCCTTAACCATCGGGGACTTTGTAGATTTTGGCAGAAATCGCCCCCGCAGGTCCTAGCGGGAGGTCTCCGCGGCGGAGGCCGGAGAGGGCGCGAGGTGAGCGGCATGGTATGACTGGGTTCGTGCCGCTCACTGGTACCCGGAGCGTGGCGCCCTCCGGGTAAAAGGCTAGCCGGGGCGAGTAGGTGGGTTGACGGGCGCATAAGCCACGCCGTCCCCGCCGTACAAGGTGCCGGTGGCCTGGCGAACCACCGGCGTAAGGCCAGCCAGGGCGGACCGCGGGGCAGAGGGCGCATAAGCCACGCTCTCTCTCCATCCCACCAGAACAAGCGAAAAATTTTCAAAGTGTGGGAGAACCGGCGACCCGACCGGTGGCACTCTGCCTCTCGCTGCCGCCCTCCTGGAAGCGTCCTCGGTCACTCGGTGTCCGGCAGATTTCAGAGCTCCGGAATGGTGAAAAAGAACCGGAGAGGGGGCGACTCCGGCTTCTCTCTGCCGGGCGAGGACCACCGCAGGCGGCAAGGGACGTCTGACAGGAGACGGCGCTGCGGGCAGGCTTTAAAAGTGCATGGGGTTTTGGCCTCGGCGAAAGTCGAAAAAATTTTGCGGTCGGAGCCGTCTGCCCCGGCCGGGGAAGGCTCACCGCCGGCGGCTGCCAACCCCTGGCTTGCCCGCTGGATGGCCTTTCGGAGGCTGCTGAAAAAGAACTGTCAGGCGGGCACCTCTCGGAAGAACCGCAGACCAAAACGACCGGTAAAAATTTTGGGCGATCCGACCCTCAGTGCACCTTCGGCGGCAGAGAAAAGCATCAAAAATACCGGTCAAAGAAGCGAGGTTTTGGTCGACTCTGCCAGGTTTTTGCACAAAGTGTTGGCATCGTGCGGCGTCGCGCTTTGCCGTACCGTATCCCCAATGGAGCGGCGCCCGGCGGGGTAGGCTAGCCATGTGAGGTCGAGGGCGGGAGGACGGGACGTAAGCCAGGCCGTTCTCCACAAGAAATTCCGGACGCGGAGACCCCTTCTCCGCCCTACGGTCCCCAATGGGGTGGCGCCCGGCGGGTGAGGCTAGCCATGGGAGGACGGGACGTAAGCCAGGCCGTTCTCCACAAGAAATTCCGTACGCGGAGACCCCTTCTCCGCCCTACGGTCCCCAATGGGGTGGCGCCCGGCGGGTGAGGCTAGCCATGTGAGGTCGAGGGCGGGAGGACGGGACGTAAGCCAGGCCGTTCTCCACAAGTAAATTCCGGACGCGGAGACCCCTTCTCCGCCCTACGGTCCCCAATGGGGTGGCGCCCGGCGGGTGAGGCTAGCCGTGTGAGGTCGAGGGCGGGAGGACGGGACGTAAGCCAGGCCGTTCTCCACAAGTAAATTCCGGACGCGGAGACCCCTTCTCCGCCCTACGGTCCCCAATGGGGTGGCGCCCGGCGGGTGAGGCTAGCCATGTGAGGTCGAGGGCGGGAGGACGGGACGTAAGCCAGGCCGTTCTCCACAAGTAAATTCCGGACGCGGAGACCCCTTCTCCGCCCTACGGTCCCCAATGGGGTGGCTCCCGGCGGGTGAGGCTAGCCATGTGAGGTCGAGGGCGGGAGGACGGGACGCAAGCCAGGCCGTTCTCCACAAACTCCCAGCGGTAGAGTCTCGGCTCTCCGCTCTTTTGATCGATCTGACACAGCGCGATCCGGCGGGGCAGGGCACTTTGCTCGGTCAGGGGTATTGGCCCCGGCCGGTTTATGGTAAAGCGTTCCTTAGCCTCAGTCTTGGTCGCGCATCAATCCCCCGCTCCCCGTGAGCGGCTGTGGTCCTCTGCCTAAGGTTGTGTAGCGCGGTGCCAGTGTGGTCCTCGCACGGCCCCGCTCCTGCCACAGCGGTAGGACTCTCTGCTTCGGCTGAGGTTTGCTACGAAGCGTATGGAACGGGCGTACTCCACCGTACCGTGGGTGGGGGGCGGCGGCGGCGGCGGCAGCGTCCAGCGCGGAGCTCCGGCTCCCGCGGCAGCGCCTCGCCTAGTGTCCCTCGGGCAAGTCCAATCGCCCCCCGCCCGGTCGGAGAGCGCAGACACACCTCTGTGTCCACGGTTTATTTCCGCAGCACGAAAAGGGACGGCTCCCGCCTGCTCCTCGCGGCGGCGACGAGGCTTAGACCCACCGTGGCGTATCCGCGGTAGGTATGCTCGTCGGTCGGAGGAGCGGTTGCGGTCGAGTGGTCCCCAGTGTACCCTGTTAGCGCTGCCCGCCTACGCCTGAAGAGCTGCGGACCGAGAAAAAGGTTCGCTCCGCTGCTGACGGCGAAGCGCGCGGCACGCCGCGGAAGAGGAGAGGGAGCGGTCGCCCCCGGGGCGGCTCCCCTCCGAGTCCGGCAGAAGCAGAGATTGTAGCGGAGGGGGGGGTTTCTAAATTCCCCGGGCGTGTTATCCCCAGCGGTAGCCTTTGAACTCTTCAACCGCAAGCACGATCGCACGTTCACAGCACCCGTCACTAGGAGCCGGGCCAGAGGCGGGCGGCAGACGAAACCGACATGAGCGCTTAAGGGTATTGCACCCCCGGCGCCCAGACCCTGGAAATTGAGTCTGCCCCCAAAGCCCACCCGCGTCCTCCTTGGCGCTCCCGGAGTACATGGTCGTAGATGGGCCATCGGTCGCTAATGCCAAACTGCGTCCCAGGGGTGCGTCCCCTCTGACCAACGGCAGACCCATCCCTCTCGCCAATCCGCGGATCCCCGCCAGGTCCCGAACAGGCTCGTCCTTTAGCGTTTCAAATGCGCCCTCCCCGCCATACGAGGGTTGAGGACCGTAGCCTTCCCTTACGAGAGGCACCAGGGGTGCGCCTGCTCGAGGGCCCGGCCGTGGGCGTAACGCTTGGGCCGCCCGGGGGAGTCGGTAGACCATGGGAGACCAACACTCGCACACGAACGTTGCCCGTGCTTTTGTGGAAGAGAGCTTCTTGCGAGGTTGTCGCTGCGGTGGCGCCCGGACAAACCCTATCCCTAAAACTTCTGGGGAATTGGCGTCTAAGCCTGCACCCTGCACGGTATCCCTGCACCCACGAAGGGGGCCGTGGAAGGCTTGGGGTCGCGCCGGCGAAACCGACCGGATGCCCGGGGTACTGAACCCCCGGGGTCCCACCCTGGAAATTGAGCCGTCCGACCCCGCCACGTCTTCCTAGTGCTCTCCTTGGCTCCCCCGCCTGTGGGCATCGTTAGGGGCTGCGGTCATCAGCGCCGGCTAAGCTTCGGCAACACGGCCGACCCACCCCTTCGGCGCCTGGGGGTGCCTGGTCCCAGTCCGGGCCGTTCCGTAGGGGCGGCTATCCCTTACATGAGGGACTCGGTGCGTCCGCTCGGGCTGCGGGGCTCCGGCTCCGACAGCCGGGGAGCTGGTTTTGACCGCGGGCCTCCACGGGAACCGGCAGGGACCGGACTAGGCGTCAAGCCGAAAATAACCCCGGCACCCTCTGCTTCCAAAGCGAGGGGACCTTTGGCCGAGCGGGGGCACCGGAAGCCGAACCGACCCCAACCCCTCTTCCTACCCCAGGGCTGGGCTGACCAATCCCCTGATCGGGTCTAAAATGGAAGAAGGGGATTCGAGGGAAGGGGCTGGCGGAAGGCAGTTGCCCGACGAGTAGGCGAAGGCCAGGCCGTTTCCGAGTCCCGAGCAGAGGAGGGCGAACTCGGCTCTTCATCGACCGACGGCGAGGCGAGGGCGGTGGCTGCCGCGGGGAAGACTCCATTGCTCGTCAGCGCGCTAGGAGCGGGGCCGACTGGCTGCTCGGGGTATGGCATCCCCGGGGGCCCACCCTGGAAATCTTCGCTCCTCAGCCGCTGCAGGTTATAAGGTCCCGCCGCGCGTAAGCGCTCAACTCTCCGACCCACGGATGTCGAGCCCATGGTGAGCCGGCCGTTTCGTACGGGGAAAAGGGGTCCTCTGGCCCCACATCGATCGAGGGGTTTAGATCCGCGGAGGCACGCACCGCGAGGCGAATCGCTGCTTTTCCCCAAGAGGTTAACCTTCAAACCACCGAGTAGGTTCGGGGCAGGGCCGACAGTCTGCACTGGGGTATTGCATCCCTGGTGGGGCGACCCTGGAAATCTCTGCCCTTTCCACTCTTTCGGTTGGGCCTCTCGTCGGGGCGAGCGTAAGTCGGCAAGCAGACGTGGGAAGAGGCTTCTTACCGGTGACACTCCCTTCGTGAGAGAGGCAGGTACTCGCCCCGGACCCCGGTCCAAATCTGCGCGGGCCGGACGGCCTCGGCCCTAGCCGAAGGCCGCTCCCGCGAAGCCAGGAGCCGAAAAAATAACCCCGACACCCTCCGCGACCTCGCGTGCTTCCAAAGCGAGGGGAACCTTTGGCCGAGCGGGGCACCCGAAGCCGAACCGACCCCAACCCCTCTTCTTACCCCAGGGCTGGGCTGACCAATCCCCTGATCGGGTCTAAAATGGAAGAAGGGGATTCGAGGGAAGGGGCTGGCGGAAGGCAGTTGCCCGACGGAGTAGGCGAAGGCCAGGCCGTTTCCAAATCCCGAGCCAGAGGAGGGCGAACGACGTTCTTCATCGACCGACGGCGAGGCTAGGGCGAGGGCGGTGGCTGCCGCGGGGAAGACTCCATTGCTTGCCAGCGTGCTAGGAGCGGGGCCGACAGGCTGCTCGGGGTATGGCATCCCCGGGGGCCCACCCTGGAAATCTTCGCTCCTCAGCCGCTGCAGGTTATAAGGTCCCGCCGCGCGTAAGCGCTCAACTCCCCGACCCACGGACGTCGAGCCCATGGTGAGCTGACAGTTTCGTACGGGGAAAAGGGGTCCTCTGGCCCCACATCGATCGAGGGGGTTTAGATCCGCGGAGGCACGCACCGCGAGGCGAATCGCTGCTTTTCCCCAAGAGGTTAACCTTCAAACCACCGAGTAGGTTCGGGGCAGGGCCGACTGTCTGCACTGGGGTATTGCATCCCTGGTGGGGCGACCCTGGAAATCTCTGCCCCTTTCCACTCTTTCGGTTGGGCCTCTCGTCGGGGCGAGCGTAAGTCGGCAAGCAGACGTGGGAAGAGGCTTCTTACCGGTGACACTCCCTTCGTGAGAGAGGCAGGTACTCGCCCGCACCCCGGTCCAAATCTGCTCGGTCCGGCCGTCGTCGGCCCTAGCCGAAGGCCGCTCCCGCGAAGCCAGGCGATCCGAACCGAGGATCCGCGCGAGCCTTCTCCAAGCCTCTGCCGGGCGCTGGTGTTGAAAGCGTAGCGGACCCTGTTCGCCGGAGCGATAGGAGCGGAGCACCGGTCCCGCAGGGTTGAAAGCTGGGTAGCAGCGCCGTAGCTTCCCTCCCAGCCTTCCCCCGGACCTGGCGCCCGATCCCCTCCGCTCCTCTGTGCGTTGGCGGGCGGCGCTGCATGGGTACGTCGCGACGGCTCCTATCGTCTCTCTCGCTTAACAGTGTGGAGAGGTGGTGGTGGAGCCGTCCGACACTCGAGGTGCTGAAGTTGAGCGTCCAATGCTTTCCTTCTATGCGCAGCCTACAGGAGCTGTCCGAGCTTCGGAGGTGCTGATGGAGGTGAGAGTCGAGCGCCACTTCTTGGCTGAACTGAGTGGGGAAAGCCAGCGACTGCGAGAGGGAGGGGAAGGGAAGGCTTTTTCGGGTCCTTGGAAGGGACCGAGAGCATCTTTCTTGCCCCCCTGCCCTAAGCTCCCATCCAATGTTGTCTGCGAGGTCTTCTCCGGCGGCGGAGAAGCGCTGCGGTAGCAGCAGCAGCAACGAGCGTTCCCATTAGCTCACGGAGCCTGACTCCAAGAGTCTACCCCTCAGAGCTCGGCTACCTGGTTGATCCTGCCAGTAGTATATGCTTGTTTTAAAGATTAAGCCATGCATGTCTAAGTACTGACTATTCTTTACGGTGAAACTGCGAATGGCTCATTAAATCAGTTATGGTTCCTTTGATCGTTCCGCATTGATGATGTGCTACTCGGATAACTGTGGCAATTCTAGAGCTAATACGTGCCCAAGAGCGCTGCCCTCCAGGAAGGCGTGCATTTATCAGACTTAAAACCAATCCGGGGAGCCCTGGTCCGCGGCGGGTCTCCGGGCCCGCTGCGGCGCCAGCCCCGTCCTAGACTTGGCG
>NW_027285503.1:30000-45277 GCF_040894005.1 Engystomops pustulosus | reverse complement strand
GGGAACAGGACTCTTGATGCCGGATAGGCCAATGGCTTCTCCCGCTGACTTGCCCCTTTGGAGGTAGTAGCTCCTACTTTACATGGGCATTATTCCTCCCCTGGGACTAGCACAGCCAAGAGTGGCCGTGGAACAGTGACTCTTGGCCGGATAGGCCAAGTGGCTTCTCCCGCTGACTTGCCCCTTTGGAGGTAGTAGCTCCTACTTCCATGGGCATTATTCCTCCCCGGGACCTACAGCCAAGAGTGGCCGGGAACAGTGACTCCTGGCCGGATAGGCCAAGTGGCTTCTCCCGCTGACTTGCCCCTTTGGAAGTAGGAGCTCCTTACTTCCATGGGCATTATTCCTCCCCGGGACCTACTGCCAAGTGTGGCCGGGGAACAGTGACTCTTGGCCGGATAGGCCAAGTGGCTTCTCCCGCTGACTTGCCCCTTTGGAAGTAGGAGCTCTTACTTCCATGGGCATTATTCCTCCCCGGGACCTACTGCCAAGTGTGGCCGGGGACAGTGACTCTTGGCCGGATAGGCCAAGTGGCTTCTCCCGCTGACTTGCCCCTTTGGAAGTAGGAGCTCCTACTTCCATGGGCATTATTCCTCCCCGGGACCTACTGCCAAGTGTGGCCGGGGAACAGTGACTCTTGGCCGGATAGGCCCAAGTGGCTTCTCCCGCTGACTTGCCCCTTTGGAAGTAGGAGCTCTTACTTCCATGGGCATTATGGGTTTCCCGCTGACCTGCCCCTTTGGAAGTAGGAGCTCTTACTTCCATGGTCATTATTCCTCCCCGGGACCTACTGCCAAGTGTAGCCGGGGAAGAGTGACTCTTGGCCGGATAGGCCAAGTGGCTTCTCCCGCTGACTTGCCCCTATGGAAGTAGGAGCTCTTACTTCCATGGGCATTATTCCTCCCGGGACCTACTGCCAAGTGTGGCCGGGGAACAGTGACTCTTGGCCGGATAGGCCAAGTGGCTTCTCCCGCTGACTTGCCCCTTTGGAAGTAGGAGCTCTTACTTCCATGGTCATTATTCCTCCCCGGGACCTACTGCAAGTGTGGCCGGGGAACAGTGACTCTTGGCCGGATAGGCCAAGTGGCTTCTCCCGCTGACTTGCCCCTTTGGAAGTAGGAGCTCCTACTTCCATGGGCATTATTCCTCCCCGGGACCTACTGCCAAGTGTGGCCGGGAACAGTGACTCTTGCCTGGGTAGGCCAAGTGGCTTCTCCCGCTGACTTGCCCCCTTTGGAAGTAGGAGCTCCTACTTCCATGGGCATTATTCCTCCCCGGGACCTACTGCCAAGTGTGGCCGGGGAACAGTGACTCTTGGCCGGATAGAACTAGTGGCTTCTTCCGCTGACTTGCCCCTTTGGAAGTAGGAGCTCCTACTTCCATGGGCATTATTCCTCCCCGGGACCTACAGCCAAGCTTGGCCGGGGGACAGTGACATGTGGCCGGATAGGCCAAGTGGCTTCTCCCGCTGACTTGCCCCTATGGAAGTAGGAGCTCTTACTTCCATGGGCAGTATACCTCTCGAGGACTTAGAGCCAAGTGTCTTCACCCTTTGGAGGTAGTAGCTCCTACTTCCATGGGCATTATTCCTCCCCGGGACCTACTGCCAAGTGTGGCCGGGGACAGTGACATGTGGCCGGATAGGCCAAGTGGCTTCTCCCCGCTGACTTGCCCCTTTGGAAGTAGGAGCTCTTACTTCCATGGGCATTATTCCTCCCCGGGACCTACAGCCAAGAGTGGCCGGGGAACAGTGACTCCTGCCGGATAGGCCAAGTGGCTTCTCCCGCTGACTTGCCCCTTTGGAAGTAGGAGCTCCTACTTCCATGGGCATTATTCCTCCCCGGGACCTACTGCCAAGTGTGGCCGGGGAACAGTGACTCTTGGCCGGATAGGCCAAGTGGCTTCTCCCGCTGACTTGCCCTTTGGAAGTAGGAGCTCTTACTTCCATGGGCATTATTCCTCCCCGGGACCTACTGCCAAGTGTGGCCGGGGAACAGTGACTCTTGGCCGGATAGGCCAAGTGGCTTCTCCCGCTGACTTGCCCCTTTGGAAGTAGGAGCTCTTACTTCCATGGTCATTATTCCTCCCCGGGACCTACTGCCAAGTGTAGCCGGGGAACAGTGACTCTTTGCCGGATAGGCCAAGTGGCTTCTCCCGCTGACTTGCCCTTTGGAAGTAGGAGCTCCTACTTCCATGGGCATTATTCCTCCCCGGGACCTACTGCCAAGTGTGGCCGGGGAACAGTGACTCTTGGCCGGATAGGCCAAGTGGCTTCTCCCGCTGACTTGCCCCTTTGGAAGTAGGAGCTCTTACTTCCATGGGCATTATTCCTCCCCGGGACCTACTGCCAAGTGTGGCCGGGGAACAGTGACTCTTGGCCGGATAGGCCAAGTGGCTTCTCCCGCTGACTTGCCCCTTTGGAAGTAGGAGCTCTTACTTCCATGGTCATTATTCCTCCCCGGGACCTACTGCCAAGTGTAGCCGGGAAGAGTGACTCTTGGCCGGATAGGCCAAGTGGCTTCTCCCGCTGACTTGCCCCTATGGAAGTAGGAGCTCTTACTTCCATGGGCATTATTCCTCCCCGGGACCTACTGCCAAGTGTGGCCGGGGAACAGTGACTCTTGGCCGGATAGGCCAAGTGGCTTCTCCCGCTGACTTGCCCCTTTGGAAGTAGGAGCTCTTACTTCCATGGTCATTATTCCTCCCCGGGACCTACTGCCAAGTGTGGCCGGGGAACAGTGACTCTTGGCCGGATAGGCCAAGTGGCTTCTCCCGCTGACTTGCCCCTTTGGAAGTAGGAGCTCCTACTTCCATGGGCATTATTCCTCCCCGGGACCTACTGCCAAGTGTGGCCGGGGAACAGTGACTCTTGCCTGGGTAGCCAAGTGCTTCTCCCGCTGACTTGCCCCTTTGGAAGTAGGAGCTCCTACTTCCATGGGCATTATTCCTCCCGGGACCTACTGCCAAGTGTGGCCGGGGAACAGTGACTCTTGGCCGGATAGAACTAGTGGCTTCTTCCGCTGACTTGCCCCTTTGGAAGTAGGAGCTCCTACTTCCATGGGCATTATTCCTCCCCGGGACCTACAGCCAAGCTTGGCCGGGGGACAGTGACATGTGGCCGGATAGGCCAAGTGGCTTCTCCGCTGACTTGCCCCTATGGAAGTAGGAGCTCTTACTTCCATGGGCAGTATACCTCTCGAGGACTTAGAGCCAAGTGTCTTCACCCTTTGGAGGTAGTAGCTCCTACTTCCATGGGCATTATTCCTCCCCGGGACCTACTGCCAAGTGTGGCCGGGACAGTGACATGTGGCCGGATAGGCCAAGTGGCTTCTCCCGCTGACTTGCCCCTTTGGAAGTAGGAGCTCTTACTTCCATGGGCATTATTCCTCCCCGGGACCTACAGCCAAGTGTGGCCGGGGAACAGTGACTCTTGGACGGATAGGCCAAGTGGCTGCTCCCGCTGACTTGCCCCTTTGGAAGTAGGAGCTCCTACTTCCATGGGCATTATTCCTCCCGGGACCTACTGCCAAGTGTGGCCGGGGAACAGTGACTCTTGGCCGGATAGGACCAAGTGGCTGCTCCCGCTGACTTGCCCCTTTGGAAGTAGGAGCTCTTACTTCCATGGGCATTATTCCTCCCCGGGACCTACTGCCAAGTGTGGCCGGGGGACAGTGACATGTGGCCGGATAGGCCAAGTGGCTTCTCCCGCTGACTTGCCCCTTTGGAAGTAGGAGCTCTTACTTCCATGGGCATTATTCCTCCCCGGGACCTACTGCCAAGTGTTGCCGGGGGACAGTGACATGGGCCGGATAGCCCAAGTGGCTTCTCCCGCTGACTTGCCCCTTTGGAAGTAGGAGCTCCTACTTCCATGGGCATTATTCCTCCCCGGGACCTCCTGCCAAGTGTGGCCGGGGAACAGTGACTCTTGGCCGGATAGGCCAAGTGGCTTCTCCCGCTGACTTGCCCCTTTGGAAGTAGGAGCTCCTACTTCCATGGGCATTATTCCTCCCCGGGACCTACTGCCAAGTGTGGCCGGGGAACAGTGACTCTTGGCCGGATAGGCCAAGTTGCTTCTCCCGCTTACTTTCCCCTTTGGAAGTAGGAGCTCCTACTTCCATGGGCATTATTCCTCCCCGGGACCTACTGCCAAGTGTGGCCGGGGAACAGTGACTCTTGGCCGGATAGGCCAAGTGGCTTCTCCCGCTTACTTTCCCCTTTGGAAGTAGGAGCTCCTACTTCCATGGGCATTATTCCTCCCCGGGACCTACTGCCAAGTGTGGCCGGGGAACAGTGACTCTTGGCCGGATAGGCCAAGTGGCTTCTCCCGCTGACTTGACCCTTTGGAAGTAGGAGCTCCTACTTCCATGGGCATTATTCCTCCCCGGGACCTCCTGCCAAGTGTGGCCGGGGAACAGTGACTCTTGGCCGGATAGGCCAAGTTGCTTCTCCCGCTGACTTGCCCCTTTGGAAGTAGGAGCTCCTACTTCCATGGGCACTATACCTCTCGGGGACTTAGAGCCAAGTGTCTTCACCCTTTGGAGGTAGTAGCTCCTACTTCCATGGGCATTATTCCTCCCCGGGACCTCCTGCCAAGTGTGGCCGGGGAACAGTGACTCTTGTTCGGATAGGCCAAGTGGCTTCTCCCGCTGACTTGCCCCTTTGGAAGTAGGAGCTCCTACTTCCATGGGCATTATTCCTCCCCGGGACCTACTGCCAAGTGTGGCCGGGGAACAGTGACTCTTGGCCGGATAGGCCAAGTGGCTTCTCCCGCTGACTTGACCCTTTGGAAGTAGGAGCTCCTACTTCCATGGGCATTATTCCTCCCCGGGACCTACTGCCAAGTGTGGCCGGGGAACAGTGACTCTTGCCTGGGTAGGCCAAGTGGCTTCTCCCGCTGACTTGCCCCTTTGGAAGTAGGAGCTCCTACTTCCATGGGCATTATTCCTCCCCGGGACCTACTGCCAAGAGTGGCCGGGGGACAGTGACATGTGGCCGGATAGGCCAAGTGGCTTCTCCCGCTGACTTGCCCCTTTGGAAGTAGGAGCTCCTACTTCCATGGGCATTATTCCTCCCCGGGACCTACTGCCAAGTGTGGCCGGGGAACAGTGACTCTTGGCCGTATATGCCAAGTGGCTTCTCCCGCTGACTTGCCCCTTTGGAAGTAGGAGCTCCTACTTCCATGGGCATTATTCCTCTCCGGGACCTACTGCCAAGTGTGGCCGGGGAACAGTGACTCTTGGCCGGATAGGCCAAGTGGCTTCTCCCGCTGACTTGACCCTTTGGAAGTAGGAGCTCTTACTTCCATGGGCACTATACCTCTCGTGGACTTAGAGCCAAGTGTCTTCACTCTTTGGAGGTAGTAGCTCCTACTTCCATGGGCATTATTCCTCCCCGGGACCTACTGCCAAGTGTGGCCGGGGGACAGTGACATGTGGCCGGATAGGCCAAGTGGCTTCTCCCCTGACTTGCCCCTTTGGAAGTAGGAGCTCTTACTTCCATGGGCATTATTCCTCCCCGGGACCTACAGCCAAGTGTGGCCGGGGAACAGTGACTCTTGGACGGATAGGCCAAGTGGCTGCTCCCGCTGACTTGCCCCTTTGGAAGTAGGAGCTCCTACTTCCATGGGCATTATTCCTCCCCGGGACCTACTGCCAAGTGTGGCCGGGGAACAGTGACTCTTGGCCGGATAGGCCAAGTGGCTGCTCCCGCTGACTTGCCCCTTTGGAAGTAGGAGCTCCTACTTCCATGGGCATTATTCCTCCCCGGGACTTGCCGCCAAGTCTGGCCGGGGGACAGTGACACTTGGCCGGGTAGGCGAAGTGGCTTCTCCCGCTGACTTGCCCCTTTGGAAGTAGGAGCTCTTACTTCCATGGGCATTATACCTCTCGAAGACTTAGAGCCAAGTGAGCTCCTACTTCCATGGGCATTATTCCTCCCCGGGACTTGCCGCCAAGTCTGGCCGGGGGACAGTGACACTTGGCCGGGTAGGCGAAGTGGCTTCTCCCGCTGACTTGCCCCTTCGGAAGTAGGAGCTCCTACTTCCATGGGCATTATTCCTCCCCGGGACTTGCCGCCAAGTCTGGCCGGGGGACAGTGACACTTGGCCGGGTAGGCGAAGTGGCTTCTCCCGCTGACTTGCCCCTTTGGAAGTAGGAGCTCTTACTTCCATGGGCATTATACCTCTCGAAGACTTAGAGCCAAGTGAGCTCCTACTTCCATGGGCATTATTCCTCCCCGGGACCTACTGCCAAGTGTGGCCGGGGAACAGTGACTCTTGGCCGGATAGGCCAAGTGGCTTCTCCCGCTGACTTGCCCCTATGGAAGTAGGAGCTCTTACTTCCATGGGCATTATTCCTCCCCGGGACCTACTGCCAAGTGTGGCCGGGGAACAGTGACTCTTGGCCGGATAGGCCAAGTGGCTTCTCCCGCTGACTTGCCCCTTTGGAAGTAGGAGCTCTTACTTCCATGGTCATTATTCCTCCCCGGGACCTACTGCCAAGTGTGGCCGGGGAACAGTGACTCTTGGCCGGATAGGCCAAGTGGCTTCTCCCGCTGACTTGCCCCTTTGGAAGTAGGAGCTCCTACTTCCATGGGCATTATTCCTCCCCGGGACCTACTGCCAAGTGTGGCCGGGGAACAGTGACTCTTGCCTGGGTAGGCCAAGTGGCTTCTCCCGCTGACTTGCCCCTTTGGAAGTAGGAGCTCCTACTTCCATGGGCATTATTCCTCCCCGGGACCTACTGCCAAGTGTGGCCGGGGAACAGTGACTCTTGGCCGGATAGAACTAGTGGCTTCTTCCGCTGACTTGCCCCTTTGGAAGTAGGAGCTCCTACTTCCATGGGCATTATTCCTCCCCGGGACCTACAGCCAAGCTTGGCCGGGGGACAGTGACATGTGGCCGGATAGGCCAAGTGGCTTCTCCCGCTGACTTGCCCCTATGGAAGTAGGAGCTCTTACTTCCATGGGCAGTATACCTCTCGAGGACTTAGAGCCAAGTGTCTTCACCCTTTGGAGGTAGTAGCTCCTACTTCCATGGGCATTATTCCTCCCCGGGACCTACTGCCAAGTGTGGCCGGGGGACAGTGACATGTGGCCGGATAGGCCAAGTGGCTTCTCCCGCTGACTTGCCCCTTTGGAAGTAGGAGCTCTTACTTCCATGGGCATTATTCCTCCCCGGGACCTACAGCCAAGTGTGGCCGGGGAACAGTGACTCTTGGACGGATAGGCCAAGTGGCTGCTCCCGCTGACTTGCCCCTTTGGAAGTAGGAGCTCCTACTTCCATGGGCATTATTCCTCCCCGGGACCTACTGCCAAGTGTGGCCGGGGAACAGTGACTCTTGGCCGGATAGGCCAAGTGGCTGCTCCCGCTGACTTGCCCCTTTGGAAGTAGGAGCTCTTACTTCCATGGGCATTATTCCTCCCCGGGACCTACTGCCAAGTGTGGCCGGGGGACAGTGACATGTGGCCGGATAGGCCAAGTGGCTTCTCCCGCTGACTTGCCCCTTTGGAAGTAGGAGCTCTTACTTCCATGGGCATTATTCCTCCCCGGGACCTACTGCCAAGTGTTGCCGGGGGACAGTGACATGTGGCCGGATAGCCCAAGTGGCTTCTCCCGCTGACTTGCCCCTTTGGAAGTAGGAGCTCCTACTTCCATGGGCATTATTCCTCCCCGGGACCTCCTGCCAAGTGTGGCCGGGGAACAGTGACTCTTGGCCGGATAGGCCAAGTGGCTTCTCCCGCTGACTTGCCCCTTTGGAAGTAGGAGCTCCTACTTCCATGGGCATTATTCCTCCCCGGGACCTACTGCCAAGTGTGGCCGGGGAACAGTGACTCTTGGCCGGATAGGCCAAGTTGCTTCTCCCGCTTACTTTCCCCTTTGGAAGTAGGAGCTCCTACTTCCATGGGCATTATTCCTCCCCGGGACCTACTGCCAAGTGTGGCCGGGGAACAGTGACTCTTGGCCGGATAGGCCAAGTGGCTTCTCCCGCTGACTTGACCCTTTGGAAGTAGGAGCTCCTACTTCCATGGGCATTATTCCTCCCCGGGACCTCCTGCCAAGTGTGGCCGGGGAACAGTGACTCTTGGCCGGATAGGCCAAGTTGCTTCTCCCGCTGACTTGCCCCTTTGGAAGTAGGAGCTCCTACTTCCATGGGCACTATACCTCTCGGGGACTTAGAGCCAAGTGTCTTCACCCTTTGGAGGTAGTAGCTCCTACTTCCATGGGCATTATTCCTCCCCGGGACCTCCTGCCAAGTGTGGCCGGGGAACAGTGACTCTTGTTCGGATAGGCCAAGTCACTTCTCCCGCTGACTTGCCCCTTTGGAAGTAGGAGCTCCTACTTCCATGGGCATTATTCCTCCCCGGGACCTACTGCCAAGTGTGACCGGGGAACAGTGACTCTTGGCCGGATAGGCCAAGTGGCTTCTCCCGCTGACTTGACCCTTTGGAAGTAGGAGCTCCTACTTCCATGGGCATTATTCCTCCCCGGGACCTACTGCCAAGTGTGGCCGGGGAACAGTGACTCTTGCCTGGGTAGGCCAAGTGGCTTCTCCCGCTGACTTGCCCCTTTGGAAGTAGGAGCTCCTACTTCCATGGGCATTATTCCTCCCCGGGACCTACTGCCAAGAGTGGCCGGGGGACAGTGACATGTGGCCGGATAGGCCAAGTGGCTTCTCCCGCTGACTTGCCCCTTTGGAAGTAGGAGCTCCTACTTCCATGGGCATTATTCCTCCCCGGGACCTACTGCCAAGAGTGGCCGGGGGACAGTGACATGTGGCCGGATAGGCCAAGTGGCTTCTCCCGCTGACTTGCCCCTTTGGAAGTAGGAGCTCCTACTTCCATGGGCATTATTCCTCCCCGGGACCTACTGCCAAGTGTGGCCGGGGAACAGTGACTCTTGGCCGGATAGGCCAAGTGGCTTCTCCCGCTGACTTGCCCCTTTGGAAGTAGGAGCTCTTACTTCCATGGGCACTATACCTCTCGGGGACTTACAGCCAAGTGTCTTCACTCTTTGGAGGTAGTAGCTCCTACTTCCATGGGCATTATTCCTCCCCGGGACCTACTGCCAAGTGTGGCCGGGGGACAGTGACATGTGGCCGGATAGGCCAAGTGGCTTCTCCCGCTGACTTGCCCCTTTGGAAGTAGGAGCTCTTACTTCCATGGGCATTATTCCTCCCCGGGACCTACAGCCAAGTGTGGCCGGGGAACAGTGACTCTTGGACGGATAGGCCAAGTGGCTGCTCCCGCTGACTTGCCCCTTTGGAAGTAGGAGCTCCTACTTCCATGGGCATTATTCCTCCCCGGGACCTACTACCAAGTGTGGCCGGGGAACAGTGACTCTTGGCCGGATAGGCCAAGTGGCTGCTCCCGCTGACTTGCCCCTTTGGAAGTAGGAGCTCTTACTTCCATGGGCATTATTCCTCCCCGGGACCTACTGCCAAGTGTGGCCGGGGGACAGTGACATGTGGCCGGTTAGGCCAAGTGGCTTCTCCCGCTGACTTGCCCCTTTGGAAGTAGGAGCTCTTACTTCCATGGGCATTATTCCTCCCCGGGACCTACTGCCAAGTGTGGCCGGGGGACAGTGACATGTGGCCGGATAGCCCAAGTGGCTTCTCCCGCTGACTTGCCCCTTTGGAAGTAGGAGCTCCTACTTCCATGGGCATTATTCCTCCCCGGGACCTACTGCCAAGTGTGGCCGGGGAACAGTGACTCTTGGCCGGATAGGCCAAGTGGCTTCTCCCGCTGACTTGCCCCTTTGGAAGTAGGAGCTCTTACTCCCATGGGCAGTATACCTCTCGGGGACTTAGAGCCAAGTGTCTTCACCCTTTGGAGGTAGTAGCTCCTACTTCCATGGGCATTATTCCTCCCCGGGACCTACTGCCAAGTGTTGCCGGGGAACAGTGACTCTTGGCCGGATAGAACTAGTGGCTTCTCCCGCTGACTTGCCCCTTTGGAAGTAGGAGCTCCTACTTCCATGGGCATTATTCCTCCCCGGGACCTACTGCCAAGTGTGGCCGGGGAACAGTGACTCTTGGCCGGATAGGCCAAGTGGCTTCTCCCGCTGACTTGCCCCTTTGGAAGTAGGAGCTCCTACTTCCATGGGCATTATTCCTCCCCGGGACCTACTGCCAAGTGTGGCCGGGGAACAGTGACTCTTGGCCGGATAGAACTAGTGGCTTCTTCCGCTGACTTGCCCCTTTGGAAGTAGGAGCTCCTACTTCCATGGGCATTATTCCTCCCCGGGACCTACAGCCAAGCTTGGCCGGGGGACAGTGACATGTGGCCGGATAGGCCAAGTGGCTTCTCCCGCTGACTTGCCCCTTTGGAAGTAGGAGCTCTTACTTCCATGGGCATTATTCCTCCCCGGGACCTACTGCCAAGTGTGGCCGGGGAACAGTGACTCTTGGCCGGATAGGCCAAGTGGCTTCTCCCGCTGACTTGCCCCTTTGGAGGTAGGAGCTCCTACTTCCATGGGCATTATTCCTCCCCGGGACCTACTGCCAAGTGTGGCCGGGGAACAGTGACTCTTGGCCGGGTAGGCCAAGTGGCTTCTCCCGCTGACTTGCCCCTTTGGAAGTAGGAGCTCCTACTTCCATGGGCATTATTCCTCCCCGGGACCTACTGCCAAGTGTGGCCGGGGAACAGTGACTCTTGGCCGGATAGGCCAAGTGGCTTCTCCCGCTGACTTGCCCCTTTGGAAGTAGGAGCTCCTACTTCCATGGGCATTATTCCTCCCCGGGACCTACTGCCAAGTGTGGCCGGGGAACAGTGACTCTTGGCCGGATAGAACTAGTGGCTTCTTCCGCTGACTTGCCCCTTTGGAAGTAGGAGCTCCTACTTCCATGGGCATTATTCCTCCCCGGGACCTACAGCCAAGCTTGGCCGGGGGACAGTGACATGTGGCCGGATAGGCCAAGTGGCTTCTCCCGCTGACCTGCCCCTTTGGAAGTAGGAGCTCTTACTTCCATGGGCATTATTCCTCCCCGGGACCTACTGCCAAGTGTGGCCGGGGAACAGTGACTCTTGGCCGGATAGGCCAAGTGGCTTCTCCCGCTGACTTGCCCCTTTGGAAGTAGGAGCTCCTACTTCCATGGGCATTATTCCTCCCCGGGACCTACAGCCAAGCTTGGCCGGGGGACAGTGACATGTGGCCGGATAGGCCAAGTGGCTTCTCCCGCTGACCTGCCCCTTTGGAAGTAGGAGCTCTTACTTCCATGGGCATTATTCCTCCCCGGGACCTACTGCCAAGTGTGGCCGGGGAACAGTGACTCTTGGCCGGGTAGGCCAAGTGGCTTCTCCCGCTGACTTGCCCCTTTGGAGGTAGGAGCTCCTACTTCCATGGGCATTATTCCTCCCCGGGACCTACTGCCAAGAGTGGCCGGGGAACAGTGACTCTTGGCCGGATAGGCCAAGTGGCTTCTCCCGCTGACTTGCCCCTTTGGAGGTAGTAGCTCCTACTTCCATGGGCATTATTCCTCCCCGGGACCTACTGCCAAGTGTGGCCGGGGAACAGTGACTCTTGGCCGTGTAGGCCAAGTGGCTTCTCCCGCTGACTTGCCCCTTTGGAAGTAGGAGCTCCTACTTCCATGGGCACTATTCCTCTCCGGGACCTACTGCCAAGTGTGGCCGGGGAACAGTGACTCTTGGCCGGATAGGCCAAGTGGCTTCTCCCGCTGACTTGCCCCTTTGGAAGTAGGAGCTCTTACTCCCATGGGCAGTATACCTCTCGGGGACTTAGAGCCAAGTGTCTTCACCCTTTGGAGGTGGTAGCTCCTACTTCCATGGGCATTATTCCTCCCCGGGACCTACTGCCAAGTGTGGCCGGGGAACAGTGACTCTTGGCCGGATAGAACTAGTGGCTTCTCCCGCTGACTTGCCCCTTTGGAAGTAGGAGCTCCTACTTCCATGGGCATTATTCCTCCCCGGGACCTATTGCCAAGTGTGGCCGGGGAACAGTGACTCTTGGCCGGATAGGCCAAGTGGCTTCTCCCGCTGACTTGCCCCTTTGGAAGTAGGAGCTCCTACTTCCATGGGCATTATTCCTCCCCGGGACCTACTGCCAAGTGTGGCCGGGGAACAGTGACTCTTGGCCGGGTAGGCCAAGCGGCTTCTCCCGCTGACTTGCCCCTTTGGAAGTAGGAGCTCCTACTTCCATGGGCATTATTCCTCCCCGGGACCTACTGCCAAGTGTGGCCGGGGAACAGTGACTCTTGGCCGGGTAGGCCAAGTGGCTTCTCCCGCTGACTTGCCCCTTTGGAAGTAGGAGCTCTTACTCCCATGGGCAGTATACCTCTCGGGGACTTAGAGCCAAGTGTCTTCACCCTTTGGAGGTAGTAGCTCCTACTTCCATGGGCATTATTCCTCCCCGGGACCTACTGCCAAGTGTAGCCGGGGAACAGTGACTCTTGGCCGGATAGAACTAGTGGCTTCTCCCGCTGACTTGCCCCTTTGGAAGTAGGAGCTCCTACTTCCATGGGCATTATTCCTCCCCGGGACCTATTGCCAAGTGTGGCCGGGGAACAGTGACTCTTGGCCGGATAGGCCAAGTGGCTTCTCCCGCTGACTTGCCCCTTTGGAAGTAGGAGCTCCTACTTCCATTGGGCATTATTCCTCCCCGGGACCTACTGCCAAGTAAGGCCGGGGAACAGTGACTCTTGGCCGGATAGAACTAGTGGCTTCTTCCGCTGACTTGCCCCTTTGGAAGTAGGAGCTCCTACTTCCATGGGCATTATTCCTCCCCGGGACCTACAGCCAAGTGTGGCCGGGGGACAGTGACATGTGGCCGGATAGGCCAAGTGGCTTCTCCCGCTGACTTGCCCCTTTGGAAGTAGGAGCTCCTACTTCCATGGGCATTATTCCTCCCCGGGACCTACTGCCAAGTGTGGCCGGGGAACAGTGACTCTTGGCCGGGTAGGCCAAGTGGCTTCTCCCGCTGACTTTCCCCTTTGGAAGTAGGAGCTCCTACTTCCATGGGCATTATTCCTCCCCGGGACCTACTGCCAAGTGTGGCCGGGGAACAGTGACTCTTGGCCGGGTAGGCCAAGTGGCTTCTCCCGCTGACTTGCCCCTTTGGAAGTAGGAGCTCTTACTCCCATGGGCAGTATACCTCTCGGGGACTTAGAGCCAAGTGTCTTCACCCTTTTTAGGTAGTAGCTCCTACTTCCATGGGCATTATTCCTCCCCGGGACCTACTGCCAAGTGTAGCCGGGGAACAGTGACTCTTGGCCGGATAGAACTAGTGGCTTCTCCCGCTGACTTGCCCCTTTGGAAGTAGGAGCTCCTACTTCCATGGGCATTATTCCTCCCCGGGACCTACTGCCAAGAGTGGCCGGGGAACAGTGACTCTTGGCCGGATAGGCCAAGTGGCTTCTCCCGCTGACTTGCCCCTTTGGAAGAAGGAGCTCCTACTTCCATGGGCATTATTCCTCCCCGGGACCTACTGCCAAGTAAGGCCGGGGAACAGTGACTCTTGGCCGGATAGAACTAGTGGCTTCTTCCGCTGACTTGCCCCTTTGGAAGTAGGAGCTCCTACTTCCATGGGCATTATTCCTCCCCGGGACCTACAGCCAAGCTTGGCCGGGGGACAGTGACATGTGGCCGGATAGGCCAAGTGGCTTCTCCCGCTGACTTGCCCCTTTGGAGGTAGGAGCTCTTACTTCCATGGGCATTATTCCTCTCCGGGACCTACAGCCAAGTGTGGCCGGGGAACAGTGAAACTTGGCCGGATAGGCCAAGTGGCTGCTCCCGCTGACTTGCCCCTTTGGAAGTAGGAGCTCCTACTTCCATGGGCATTATTCCTCCCCGGGACCTATAGCCAAGTGTGGCCGGGGGACAGTGACATGTGGCCGGATAGGCCGAGCGGCTTCTCCCGCTGACGTCATCGCTTTGGAAGTAGGAGCTCCTACTTCCATGGGCTTGTTCCTCCCCGGGACTTGCCGCCAAGTCTGGCCGGGGGACAGTGACATGTGGCCGGATAGGCCAACTGGCTGCTCCCGCTGAGCCCCTACTTCCATGGGCTTGTTCGTCCCCCGGGACTTGCCGCCAAGTCTGGCCGGGGAACAGTGACATGCCGCCGGATTCGGCCGAGCGGCTGCTCCCGCTGACGTCATCGCTTTGGAAGTAGGAGCTCCTACTTCCATGGGCTTGTTCCTCCCCGGGACTTGCCGCCAAGTCTGGCCGGGGGACAGTGACATGTGGCCGGATAGGCCAACTGGCTGCTCCCGCTGAGCCCCTACTTCCATGGGCTTGTTCGTCCCCCGGGACTTGCCGCCAAGTCTGGCCGGGGAACAGTGACATGCCGCCGGATACGGCCGAGCGGCTGCTCCCGCTGACGTCATCGCTTTGGAAGTAGGAGCTCCTACTTCCATGGGCTTGTTCCTCCCCGGGACTTGCCGCCAAGTCTGGCCGGGGGACAGTGACATGTGGCCGGATAGGCCAACTGGCTGCTCCCGCTGAGCCCCTACTTCCATGGGCTTGTTCGTCCCCGGGACTTGCCGCCAAGTCTGGCCGGGGAACAGTGACATGCCGCCGGATACGGCCGAGCGGCTGCTCCCGCTGACGTCATCGCTTTGGAAGTCGGAGCTCCTACTTCCATGGGCTTGTTCCTCCCCGGGACTTGCCGCCAAGTCTGGCCGGGGGACAGTGACATGTGGCCGGATAGGCCAACTGGCTGCTCCCGCTGAGCCCCTACTTCCATGGGCTTGTTCGTCCCCGGGACTTGCCGCCAAGTCTGGCCGGGGAACAGTGACATGCCGCCGGATACGGCCGAGCGGCTGCTCCCGCTGACGTCATCGCTTTGGAAGTCGGAGCTCCTACTTCCATGGGCTTGTTCCTCCCCGGGACTTGCCGCCAAGTCTGGCCGGGGGACAGTGACATGTGGCCGGATAGGCCAACTGGCTGCTCCCGCTGAGCCCCTACTTCCATGGGCTTGTTCGTCCCCGGGACTTGCCGCCAAGTCTGGCCGGGGAACAGTGACATGCCGCCGGATACGGCCGAGCGGCTGCTCCCGCTGACGTCATCGCTTTGGAAGTCGGAGCTCCTACTTCCATGGGCTTGTTCCTCCCCGGGACTTGCCGCCAAGTCTGGCCGGGGGACAGTGACATGTGGCCGGATAGGCCAACTGGCTGCTCCCGCTGAGCCCCTACTTCCATGGGCTTGTTCGTCCCCGGGACTTGCCGCCAAGTCTGGCCGGGGAACAGTGACATGCCGCCGGATACGGCCGAGCGGCTGCTCCCGCTGACGTCATCACTTTGGAAGTCGGAGCTCCTACTTCCATGGG
>NW_027285503.1:0-20000 GCF_040894005.1 Engystomops pustulosus | reverse complement strand
GACGTACCCATGCAGCGCCGCCCGCCAACGCACAGAGGAGCGGAGGGGATCGGGCGCCAGGTCCGGGGGAAGGCTGGGAGGGAAGCTACGGCGCTGCTACCCAGCTTTCAACCCTGCGGGACCGGTGCTCCGCTCCTATCGCTCCGGCGAACAGGGTCCGCTACGCTTTCAACACCAGCGCCCGGCAGAGGGCTTGGAGAAGGCTCGCGCGGATCCTCGGTTCGGATCGCCTGGCTTCGCGGGAGCGGCCTTCGGCTAGGGCCGACGACGGCCGGACCGAGCAGATTTGGACCGGGGTGCGGGGCGAGTACCTGCCTCTCTCACGAAGGGAGTGTCACCGGTAAGAAGCCTCTTCCCACGTCTGCTTGCCGACTTACGCTCGCCCCGACGAGAGGCCCAACCGAAAGAGTGGAAAGGGGCAGAGATTTCCAGGGTCGCCCCACCAGGGATGCAATACCCCAGTGCAGACAGTCGGCCCTGCCCCGAACCTACTCGGTGGTTTGAAGGTTAACCTCTTGGGGAAAAGCAGCGATTCGCCTCGCGGTGCGTGCCTCCGCGGATCTAAACCCCCTCGATCGATGTGGGGCCAGAGGACCCCTTTTCCCCGTACGAAACTGTCAGCTCACCATGGGCTCGACGTCCGTGGGTCGGGGAGTTGAGCGCTTACGCGCGGCGGGACCTTATAACCTGCAGCGGCTGAGGAGCGAAGATTTCCAGGGTGGGCCCCCGGGGATGCCATACCCCGAGCAGCCTGTCGGCCCCGCTCCTAGCACGCTGGCAAGCAATGGAGTCTTCCCCGCGGCAGCCACCGCCCTCGCCCTAGCCTCGCCGTCGGTCGATGAAGAACGTCGTTCGCCCTCCTCTGGCTCGGGATTTGGAAACGGCCTGGCCTTCGCCTACTCCGTCGGGCAACTGCCTTCCGCCAGCCCCTTCCCTCGAATCCCCTTCTTCCATTTTAGACCCGATCAGGGGATTGGTCAGCCCAGCCCTGGGGTAAGAAGAGGGGTTGGGGTCGGTTCGGCTTCGGGTGCCCCGCTCGGCCAAAGGTTCCCCTCGCTTTGGAAGCACGCGAGGTCGCGGAGGGTGTCGGGGTTATTTTTTCGGCTCCCTGGCTTCGCGGGAGCGGCCTTCGGCTAGGGCCGAGGCCGTCCGGCCCGCGCAGATTTGGACCGGGGTCCGGGGCGAGTACCTGCCTCTCTCACGAAGGGAGTGTCACCGGTAAGAAGCCTCTTCCCACGTCTGCTTGCCGACTTACGCTCGCCCCGACGAGAGGCCCAACCGAAAGAGTGGAAAGGGGCAGAGATTTCCAGGGTCGCCCCACCAGGGATGCAATACCCCAGTGCAGACTGTCGGCCCTGCCCCGAACCTACTCGGTGGTTTGAAGGTTAACCTCTTGGGGAAAAGCAGCGATTCGCCTCGCGGTGCGTGCCTCCGCGGATCTAAACCCCCTCGATCGATGTGGGGCCAGAGGACCCCTTTTCCCCGTACGAAACGGCCGGCTCACCATGGGCTCGACATCCGTGGGTCGGAGAGTTGAGCGCTTACGCGCGGCGGGACCTTATAACCTGCAGCGGCTGAGGAGCGAAGATTTCCAGGGTGGGCCCCCGGGGATGCCATACCCCGAGCAGCCAGTCGGCCCCGCTCCTAGCGCGCTGACGAGCAATGGAGTCTTCCCCGCGGCAGCCACCGCCCTCGCCTCGCCGTCGGTCGATGAAGAGCCGAGTTCGCCCTCCTCTGCTCGGGACTCGGAAACGGCCTGGCCTTCGCCTACTCCGTCGGGCAACTGCCTTCCGCCAGCCCCTTCCCTCGAATCCCCTTCTTCCATTTTAGACCCGATCAGGGGATTGGTCAGCCCAGCCCTGGGGTAGGAAGAGGGGTTGGGGTCGGTTCGGCTTCCGGTGCCCCCGCTCGGCCAAAGGTCCCCTCGCTTTGGAAGCAGAGGGTGCCGGGGTTATTTTCGGCTTGACGCCTAGTCCGGTCCCTGCCGGTTCCCGTGGAGGCCCGCGGTCAAAACCAGCTCCCCGGCTGTCGGAGCCGGAGCCCCGCAGCCCGAGCGGACGCACCGAGTCCCTCATGTAAGGGATAGCCGCCCCTACGGAACGGCCCGGACTGGGACCAGGCACCCCCAGGCGCCGAAGGGGTGGGTCGGCCGTGTTGCCGAAGCTTAGCCGGCGCTGATGACCGCAGCCCCTAACGATGCCCACAGGCGGGGGAGCCAAGGAGAGCACTAGGAAGACGTGGCGGGGTCGGACGGCTCAATTTCCAGGGTGGGACCCCGGGGGTTCAGTACCCCGGGCATCCGGTCGGTTTCGCCGGCGCGACCCCAAGCCTTCCACGGCCCCCTTCGTGGGTGCAGGGATACCGTGCAGGGTGCAGGCTTAGACGCCAATTCCCCAGAAGTTTTAGGGATAGGGTTTGTCCGGGCGCCACCGCAGCGACAACCTCGCAAGAAGCTCTCTTCCACAAAAGCACGGGCAACGTTCGTGTGCGAGTGTTGGTCTCCCATGGTCTACCGACTCCCCCGGGCGGCCCAAGCGTTACGCCCACGGCCGGGCCCTCGAGCAGGCGCACCCCTGGTGCCTCTCGTAAGGGAAGGCTACGGTCCTCAACCCCTCGTATGGCGGGGAGGGCGCATTTGAAACGCTAAAGGACGAGCCCTGTTCGGGACCTGGCGGGGATCCGCGGATTGGCGAGAGGGATGGGTCTGCCGTTGGTCAGAGGGGACGCACCCCTGGGACGCAGTTTGGCATTAGCGACCGATGGCCCATCTACGACCATGTACTCCGGGAGCGCCAAGGAGGACGCGGGTGGGCTTTGGGGGCAGACTCAATTTCCAGGGTCTGGGCGCCGGGGGTGCAATACCCTTAAGCGCTCATGTCGGTTTCGTCTGCCGCCCGCCTCTGGCCCGGCTCCTAGTGACGGGTGCTGTGAACGTGCGATCGTGCTTGCGGTTGAAGAGTTCAAAGGCTACCGCTGGGGATAACACGCCCGGGGAATTTAGAAACCCCCCCCTCCGCTACAATCTCTGCTTCTGCCGGACTCGGAGGGGAGCCGCCCCGGGGGCGACCGCTCCCTCTCCTCTTCCGCGGCGTGCCGCGCGCTTCGCCGTCAGCAGCGGAGCGAACCTTTTTCTCGGTCCGCAGCTCTTCAGGCGTAGGCGGGCAGCGCTAACAGGGTACACTGGGGACCACTCGACCGCAACCGCTCCTCCGACCGACGAGCATACCTACCGCGGATACGCCACGGTGGGTCTAAGCCTCGTCGCCGCCGCGAGGAGCAGGCGGGAGCCGTCCCTTTTCGTGCTGCGGAAATAAACCGTGGACACAGAGGTGTGTCTGCGCTCTCCGACCGGGCGGGGGGCGATTGGACTTGCCCGAGGGACACTAGGCGAGGCGCTGCCGCGGGAGCCGGAGCTCCGCGCTGGACGCTGCCGCCGCCGCCGCCGCCCCCCACCCACGGTACGGTGGAGTACGCCCGTTCCATACGCTTCGTAGCAAACCTCAGCCGAAGCAGAGAGTCCTACCGCTGTGGCAGGAGCGGGGCCGTGCGAGGACCACACTGGCACCGCGCTACACAACCTTAGGCAGAGGACCACAGCCGCTCACGGGGAGCGGGGGATTGATGCGCGACCAAGACTGAGGCTAAGGAACGCTTTACCATAAACCGGCCGGGGCCAATACCCCTGACCGAGCAAAGTGCCCTGCCCCGCCGGATCGCGCTGTGTCAGATCGATCAAAAGAGCGGAGAGCCGAGACTCTACCGCTGGGAGTTTGTGGAGAACGGCCTGGCTTGCGTCCCGTCCTCCCGCCCTCGACCTCACATGGCTAGCCTCACCCGCCGGGAGCCACCCCATTGGGGACCGTAGGGCGGAGAAGGGGTCTCCGCGTCCGGAATTTACTTGTGGAGAACGGCCTGGCTTACGTCCCGTCCTCCCGCCCTCGACCTCACATGGCTAGCCTCACCCGCCGGGCGCCACCCCATTGGGGACCGTAGGGCGGAGAAGGGGTCTCCGCGTCCGGAATTTACTTGTGGAGAACGGCCTGGCTTACGTCCCGTCCTCCCGCCCTCGACCTCACACGGCTAGCCTCACCCGCCGGGCGCCACCCCATTGGGGACCGTAGGGCGGAGAAGGGGTCTCCGCGTCCGGAATTTACTTGTGGAGAACGGCCTGGCTTACGTCCCGTCCTCCCGCCCTCGACCTCACATGGCTAGCCTCACCCGCCGGGCGCCACCCCATTGGGGACCGTAGGGCGGAGAAGGGGTCTCCGCGTACGGAATTTCTTGTGGAGAACGGCCTGGCTTACGTCCCGTCCTCCCATGGCTAGCCTCACCCGCCGGGCGCCACCCCATTGGGGACCGTAGGGCGGAGAAGGGGTCTCCGCGTCCGGAATTTCTTGTGGAGAACGGCCTGGCTTACGTCCCGTCCTCCCGCCCTCGACCTCACATGGCTAGCCTACCCCGCCGGGCGCCGCTCCATTGGGGATACGGTACGGCAAAGCGCGACGCCGCACGATGCCAACACTTTGTGCAAAAACCTGGCAGAGTCGACCAAAACCTCGCTTCTTTGACCGGTATTTTTGATGCTTTTCTCTGCCGCCGAAGGTGCACTGAGGGTCGGATCGCCCAAAATTTTTACCGGTCGTTTTGGTCTGCGGTTCTTCCGAGAGGTGCCCGCCTGACAGTTCTTTTTCAGCAGCCTCCGAAAGGCCATCCAGCGGGCAAGCCAGGGGTTGGCAGCCGCCGGCGGTGAGCCTTCCCCGGCCGGGGCAGACGGCTCCGACCGCAAAATTTTTTCGACTTTCGCCGAGGCCAAAACCCCATGCACTTTTAAAGCCTGCCCGCAGCGCCGTCTCCTGTCAGACGTCCCTTGCCGCCTGCGGTGGTCCTCGCCCGGCAGAGAGAAGCCGGAGTCGCCCCCTCTCCGGTTCTTTTTCACCATTCCGGAGCTCTGAAATCTGCCGGACACCGAGTGACCGAGGACGCTTCCAGGAGGGCGGCAGCGAGAGGCAGAGTGCCACCGGTCGGGTCGCCGGTTCTCCCACACTTTGAAAATTTTTCGCTTGTTCTGGTGGGATGGAGAGAGAGCGTGGCTTATGCGCCCTCTGCCCCGCGGTCCGCCCTGGCTGGCCTTACGCCGGTGGTTCGCCAGGCCACCGGCACCTTGTACGGCGGGGACGGCGTGGCTTATGCGCCCGTCAACCCACCTACTCGCCCCGGCTAGCCTTTTACCCGGAGGGCGCCACGCTCCGGGTACCAGTGAGCGGCACGAACCCAGTCATACCATGCCGCTCACCTCGCGCCCTCTCCGGCCTCCGCCGCGGAGACCTCCCGCTAGGACCTGCGGGGGGCGATTTCTGCCAAAATCTACAAAGTCCCCGATGGTTAAGGACGTAGACTGTTGAGCGGGACCTACACACTCTTGTAGCCGATGGGGCTCGCCATTTCCCGCAGAAAATGGACCACCTCCCGCAGAGGAACATGAAATGCCCCTTCCCGCGGGACCCGAAGGACCGCTCTGTCCGAGCAGGCCTCCAGGACCACGGCACGCAAAAGCGACTCAGTCCCGCTGGCATTACGGATCTGACTTTGTGCAAAAACCAGGCAGAGTCGACCAAAACCTCCCTTCTTTGACCGGTGTTTTTGTTGCTTTTCTCTGCCGCCGAAGGTGCACTGAGGATCGGATCGCCCAAAATTTTTACCGGTCGTTTTGGTCTGCGGTTCTTCCGAGAGGTGCCCGCCTGACAGTTCTTTTTCAGCAGCCTCCGAAAGGGCATCCAGCGGGCAAGCCAGGGGTTGGCAGCCGCCGGCGGTGAGCCTTCCCCGGCCGGGGCAGACAGCTCCGACCGCAAAATTTTTTCGACTTTCGCCGAGGCCAAAACCCCATGCACTTTTAAAGCCTGCCCGCAGCGCCGTCTCCTGGCAGACGTCCCTTGCCGCCTGCGGTGGTCCTCGCCCGGCAGAGAGAAGCCGGATTCGCCCTCTCACCGGTTCTTTTTCACCATTCCGGAGCTCTGAAATCTGCCGGACACCGAGTGACCGAGGACGCTTCCAGGAGGGCGGCAGCGAGAGGCAGAGTGCCACCGGTCGGGAAGCCGGTTCTCCCACACTTTGAAATTTTTTCGCTTGTTCTGGTGGGATGGAGAGAGAGCGTGGCTTATGCGCCCTCTGCCCCGCGGTACGCCCTTGGCTAGCCTTACGCCGGTGGTTCGCCAGGCCACCGGCACCTTGTACAGCGGGGACGGCGTGGCTTATGCGCCCTCTGCCCCGCGGTACGCCCTTGGCTAGCCTTACGCCGGTGGTTCGCCAGGCCACCGGCACCTTGTACGGCGGGGACGGCGTTGCTTATGCGCCCGTCAATCCACCTACTCGCCCCGGCTAGCCTTTTACCCGGAGGGCGCCACGCTCCGGGTAGCAGTGAGCGGCACGAGCCCAGTCATACCATGCCGCTCACCTCGCACCTTTTCCGGCCTCCGCCGCGGAGACCTCCCGCTCTGTTCTGCGGAGAGCGATTTTGGGCAAAATCTACAAAGTCCCCGATGGTTAAGGACGTAGACTGTTGAGCGGGACCTACACACTCTTGTAGCCGAAGGGGCTCGCCATTTCCCGCAGAAAATGGATCACCTCCCGCAGAGGAACATGAAATGCCCCTTCCCGCGGGACCCGAAGGACCACTCTGTCCGAGCAGGCTTCCAGGACCACGGCACGCAAGAGCGACTCAGTCCCGCTGGCATTACGGATCTGACTTAGTGCAAAAACCTGGCAGAGTCGACCAAAACTCCCCTTCTCTGACCGGTATTTTTGTTGCTTTTCTCTGCCGCCGAAGGTGCACTACGGGTCGGATCGCCCAAAATTTTTACCGGTCGTTTTGGTCTGCGGTTCTTCCGAGAGGTGCCCGCCTGACAGTTCTTTTTCAGCAGCCTCCGAAAGGCCATCCAGCGGGCAAGCCAGGGGTTGGCAGCCGCCGGAGGTGAGCCTTCCCCGGCCGGGGCAGACAGCTCCGACCGCATAATTTTTTCGACTTTCTCCGAGGCCAAAACCCCATGCACTTTTAAAGCCTGCCCGCAGCGCCGTCTCCTGTCAGACGTCCCCGCCGCCTGCGGTGGTCCTCGCCCGGCAGAGAGAAGCCGGAGTCGCCCTCTCTCCGGTTCTTTTTCACCATTCCGGAGCTCTTAAATCTGCCGTACTCCGAGTGACCGAGGACGCTTCCAGGACGGCGGCAGCGAGAGGCAGAGTGCAACCGGTCGGGAAGCCGGTTCTCCCACACTTTGAAAATTTTTCGCTTGTGCTGGTGGGATGGAGAGAGAGCGTGGCTTATGCGCCCTCTGCCCCGCGGTACGCCCTTGGCTAGCCTTACGCCGGTGGTTCGCCAGGCCACCGGCACCTTGTACGGCGGGGACGGCGTTGCTTATGCGCCCGTCATCCCACCTACTCGCCCCGGCTAGCCTTTTACCCGGAGGGCGCCACGCTCCGGGTAGCAGTGAGCGGCACGAGCCCAGTCATACCATGCCGCTCACCTCGCACCTTTTCCGGCCTCCGCCGCGGAGACCTCCCGCTAGGACATGCGGGGGGCGATCTTGACCAAAATCTACAAAGTCCCCGATGGTTAAGGACGTAGACTGTTGAGCGGGACCTACACACTCTTGTAGCCGAAGGGGCTCGCCATTTCCCGCAGAAAATGGATCACCTCCCGCAGAGGAACATGAAATGCCCCTTCCCGCGGGACCCGAAAGGACCGCCCTGTCCGAGCAGGCCTCCAGGACCACGGCACGCAAAAGCGACTCAGTCCCGCTGGCATTACGGATCTGACTTAGTGCAAAAACCTGGCAGAGTCGACCAAAACTCCCCTTCTCTGACCGGTATTTTTGTTGCTTTTCTCTGCCGCCGAAGGTGCACTACGGGTCGGATCGCCCAAAATTTTTACCGGTCGTTTTGGTCTGCGGTTCTTCCGAGAGGTGCCCGCCTGACAGTTCTTTTTCAGAAGCCTCCGAAAGGCCATCCAGCGGGCAAGCCAGGGGTTGGCAGCCGCCGGCGGTGAGCCTTCCCCGGCCGGGGCAGACAGCTCCGACCGCATAATTTTTTCGACTTTTGCCGAGGCCAAAACCCCATGCACTTTTAAAGCCTGCCCGCAGCGCCGTCTCCTGTCAGACGTCCCCGCCGCCTGCGGTGGTCCTCGCCCGGCAGAGAGAAGCCGGAGTCGCCCTCTCTCCGGTTCTTTTTCACCATTCCGGAGCTCTTAAATCTGCCGTACTCCGAGTGACCGAGGACGCTTCCAGGAGGGCGGCAGCGAGAGGCAGAGTGCCACCGGTCGGGAAGCCGGTTCTCCCACACTTTGAAAATATTTCGCTTGTGCTGGTGGGATGGAGAGAGAGCGTGGCTTATGCGCCCTCTGCCCCGCGGTACGCCCTGGCTAGCCTTACGCCGGTGGTTCGCCAGGCCACCGGCACCTTGTACGGCGGGGACGGCGTTGCTTATGCGCCCGTCATCCCACCTACTCGCCCCGGCTAGCCTTTTACCCGGAGGGCGCCACGCTCCGGGTAGCAGTGAGCGGCACGAGCCCAGTCATACCATGCCGCTCACCTCGCACCTTTTCCGGCCTCCGCCGCGGAGACCTCACGCTCTGTTCTGCGGAGAGCGATTTTGGGCAAAATCTACAAAGTCCCCGATGGTTAAGGACGTAGACTGTTGAGCGGGACCTACACACTCTTGTAGCCGAAGGGGCTCGCCATTTCCCGCAGAAAATGGATCACCTCCCGCAGAGGAACATGAAATGCCCCTTCCCGCGGGACCCGAAGGACCGCTCTGTCCGAGCAGGCCTCCAGGACCACGGCACGCAAAAGCGACTCAGTCCCGCTGGCATTACGGATCTGACTTAGTGCAAAAACCTGGCAGAGTCGACCAAAACTCCCCTTCTCTGACCGGTATTTTTGTTGCTTTTCTCTGCCGCCGAAGGTGCACTACGGGTCGGATCGCCCAAAATTTTTACCGGTCGTTTTGGTCTGCGGTTCTTCCGAGAGGTGCCCGCCTGACAGTTCTTTTTCAGCAGCCTCCGAAAGGGCATCCAGCGGGCAAGCCAGGGGTTGGCAGCCGCCGGCGGTGAGCCTTCCCCGGCCGGGGCAGAAAGCTCCGACCGCATAATTTTTTCGACTTTCGCCGAGGCCAAAAGCCCAGGCACTTAGAAAGCCTGCCCGCAGCGCCGCCTCCTGTCAGAGGTCCCCGCCGCCTGCGGTGGTCCTCGCCCGGCAGAGAGAAGCCGGAGTCGCCCTCTCTCCGGTTCTTTTTCACCATTCCGGAGCTCTTAAATCTGCCGTACTCCGAGTGACCGAGGACGCTTCCAGGAGGGCGGCAGAGAGAGGCAGAGTGCCACCGGTCGGGAAGCCGGTTCTCCCACACTTTGAAAATTTTTCGCTTGTGCTGGTGGGATGGAGAGAGAGCGTGGCTTATGCGCCCTCTGCCCCGCGGTACGCCCTGGCTAGCCTTACGCCGGTGGTTCGCCAGGCCACCGGCACCTTGTACGGCGGGGACGGCGTTGCTTATGCGCCCGTCAACCCACCTACTCGCCCCGGCTAGCTTTTTACCCGGAGGGCGCCACGCTCCGGGTAGCAGTGAGCGGCACGAGCCCAGTCATACCATGCCGCTCACCTCGCACCTTTTCCGGCCTCCGCCGCGGAGACCTCACGCTCTGTTCTGCGGAGAGCGATTTTGGGCAAAATCTACAAAGTCCCCGATGGTTAAGGACGTAGACTGTTGAGCGGGACCTACACACTCTTGTAGCCGAAGGGGCTCGCCATTTCCCGCAGAAAATGGATCACCTCCCGCAGAGGAACATGAAATGCCCCTTCCCGCGGGACCCGAAGGACCGCTCTGTCCGAGCAGGCCTCCAGGACCACGGCACGCAAAAGCGACTCAGTCCCGCTGGCATTACGGATCTGACTTAGTGCAAAAACCTGGCAGAGTCGACCAAAACTCCCCTTCTCTGACCGGTATTTTTGCTGCTTTTCTCTGCCGCCGAAGGTGCACTACGTGTCGGATCGCCCAAAATTTTTACCGGTCGTTTTGGTCTGCGGTTCTTCCGAGAGGTGCCCGCCTGACAGTTCTTTTTCAGCAGCCTCCGAAAGGGCATCCAGCGGGCAAGCCAGGGGTTGGCAGCCGCCGGCGGTGAGCCTTCCCCGGCCGGGGCAGACAGCTCCGACCGCATAATTTTTTCGAACTTCTCCGAGGTCAAAATCCCAGGCACTCCGACGGAAGGTCCGCCGCGCGTCTCCCGTCTGACGTCCCCGCCGCTCGCGGTGGTCCTCGCCCGGCAGGGAGCTGCCGGATTCGCCCTCTTACCGGTTCTTTTTCACCTTTCCGGAGCTCTGATATCTGCCGCACACACAGTGACCGAGGACGCTTCCAGGAGGGCGGCAGCGAGAGGCAGAGTGCCACCGGGCGGGTCCTCGGTTCTCCCACACTTAGAAAATTTTTGCGCTTGTGCTGGTGCGAGGACGTAGGTCTTTCGACCGGGGCAAGCCTGGAGGGCGGTAGCCGGGATTGGCGCCCTATTCCCGGCTAGCTCTCGGAGGCTTCACCCGGTTGGAGGTTGGAGCTCCCGACTTCCATGGGCATGTTCCTCACCGGGACCTACGACCAAGTGTGGCCGAGGGACAGTGACACATTCCCGGGTAGCCTGAGTGGCTGCTCCCGCTGAGCTACTTCCATGGGCACTATTCCTCCCCGGGACTTGCCGCCAAGTCTTGGCCGGGGGACAGTGACACATTCCCGGGTAGCCTGAGTGGCTTCTCCCGCTGAGCTCTTACTTCCATGGGCATGTTCCTCACCGGGACCAACTACCAAGTGTGGCCGGGTTTCGAGCTCCAAACTCGGCTTGCACTTGGTCGCTTGGGGGGTCCCCTCCGCTCCGGGAAGGGCGCCCTCCAGCGGGCAGACGAGGGTACTTCTAGTCTGCCCGAGCTCCATGGGGCCCCTCTCGCCCCTAGGCTCCCCGCCCAGGGTTCCAGGGTCCCGGATAAAGCCACCCTGCCGAGTTCGGTATAGGGTACCGGGCCTGGCTGGAATCACGCCGGGATCGGTGAGACCTCCTCGGCCGCGGCTCAGCCTCCAAACTCCCTTTCGCGGTTCTCTTCCCTTCAACTTCCATGGGCATGTTCCACACCGGGACCTCCGACCAAGTGTGGCCGGGGAACAGTCACCCATGCCCGGGTAGCCTCAGCGGCTGCTCCCGCTGAGGTCAACTTGGAGGTTGGAGCTCCGACTTCCATGGGCACTATTCCTCCCCGGGACCTGCCGCCAAGTCTGGCCGGGGGACAGTGACACATTCCCGGGTAGCCCTGAGCGGCTGCTCCCGCTGAACTCTTACTTCCATGGGCATGTTCCTCATCAGGAACCAACGACCAAGTGTGGCCCAGGGACAGTGACACATTCCCGGTTAGCCTGAGTGGCTGCTCCCGCTGAGCTACTTCCATGAGCACTATTCCTCCCCGGGACCTGCCGCCAAGTCCGGCCGGGGGACAGTGACACATTCCCGGGTAGCCTGAGCGGCTGGCTCCCGCTGAGCTACTTCCATGGGCACTATTCCTCCCCGGGACTTGCCGCCAAGTCTTGGCCGGGGGACAGTGACACATTGCCGGGTAGCCTGAGTGGCTGCTCCCGCTGAGCTCTTACTTCCATGGGCATGTTCCTCACCGGACATACTACCAAGTGTGGCCGGGTTTCGAGCTCCAAACTCGGCTTGCACTTGGTCGCTTGGGGGTCCCCTCCGCTCCGGGAAGGGCGCCCTCCAGCGGGCAGACGAGGGTACTTCTAGTCTGCCCGAGCTCCATGGGGCCCCTCTCGCCCCTAGGCTCCCCGCCCAGGGTTCCAGGGTCCCGGATACAGCCACCCTGCCGAGTTCGGTATAGGGTACCGGGCCTGGCTGGAATCACGCCGGGATCGGTGAGACCTCCTCGGCCGCGGCTCAGCCTCCAAACTCCCTTTCGCGGTTCTCTTCCCTTCAACTTCCATGGGCATGTTCCACACCGGGACCTCCGACCAAGTGTGGCCGGGGAACAGTCACCCATGCCCGGGTAGCCTCAGCGGCTGCTCCCGCTGAGGTCAACTTGGAGGTTGGAGCTCCGACTTCCATGGGCACTATTCCTCCCCGGGACCTGCCGCCAAGTCTGGCCGGGGGACAGTGACACATTCCCGGGTAGCCCTGAGCGGCTGCTCCCGCTGAACTCTTACTTCCATGGGCATGTTCCTCATCAGGAACCAACGACCAAGTGTGGCCCAGGGACAGTGACACATTCCCGGTTAGCCTGAGTGGCTGCTCCCGCTGAGCTACTTCCATGAGCACTATTCCTCCCCGGGACCTGCCGCCAAGTCTGGCCGGGGGACAGTGACACATTCCCGGGTAGCCTGAGCGGCTGCTCCCGCTGAGCTACTTCCATGGGCACTATTCCTCCCCGGGACTTGCCGCCAAGTCTTGGCCGGGGGACAGTGACACATTGCCGGGTAGCCTGAGTGGCTGCTCCCGCTGAGCTCTTACTTCCATGGGCATGTTCCTCACCGGGACATACTACCAAGTGTGGCCGGGTTTCGAGCTCCAAACTCGGCTTGCACTTGGTCGCTTGGGGGTCCCCTCCGCTCCGGGAAGGGCGCCCTCCAGCGGGCAGACGAGGGTACTTCTAGTCTGCCCGAGCTCCATGGGGCCCCTCTCGCCCCTAGGCTCCCCGCCCAGGGTTCCAGGGTCCCGGATACAGCCACCCTGCCGAGTTCGGTATAGGGTACCGGGCCTGGCTGGAATCACGCCGGGATCGGTGAGACCTCCTCGGCCGCGGCTCAGCCTCCAAACTCCCTTTCGCGGTTCTCTTCCCTTCAACTTCCATGGGCATGTTCCACACCGGGACCTCCGACCAAGTGTGGCCGGGGAACAGTCACCCATGCCCGGGTAGCCTCAGCGGCTGCTCCCGCTGAGGTCAACTTGGAGGTTGGAGCTCCGACTTCCATGGGCACTATTCCTCCCCGGGACCTGCCGCCAAGTCTGGCCGGGGACAGTGACACATTCCCGGGTAGCTTGAGCGGCTTCTCCCGCTGAACTCTTACTTCCATGGGCATGTTCCTCATCAGGAACCAACGACCAAGTGTGGCCCAGGGACAGTGACACATTCCCGGGTAGCCTCAGCAGCTGCTCCCGCTGAGCTACTTCCATGAGCACTATTCCTCCCCGGGACCTGCCGCCAAGTCTGGCCGGGGGACAGTGACACATTCCCGGGTAGCCTGAGCGGCTGCTCCCGCTGGGCTACTTCCATGGGCACTATTCCTCCCCGGGACCTGCCGCCAAGTCTGGCCGGGGGACAGTGACACATTCCCGGGTAGCCTGAGTGGCTGCTCCCGCTGAGCTCTTACTTCCATGGGCATGTTCCTCACCGGGACATACTACAAAGTGTGGCCGGGTTTCGAGCTCCAAACTCGGCTTGCACTTGGTCGCTTGGGGGGTCCCCTCCGCTCCGGGAAGGGCGCCCTCCAGCGGGCAGACGAGGGTACTTCTAGTCTGCCCGAGCTCCATGGGGCCCCTCTCGCCCCTAGGCTCCCCGCCCAGGGTTCCAGGGTCCCGGATACAGCCACCCTGTCGAGTTCGGTATAGGGTACCGGGCCTGGCTGGAATCACGCCGGGATCGGTGAGACCTCCTCGGCCGCGGCTCAGCCTCCAAACTCCCTTTCGCGGTTCTCTTCCCTTCAACTTCCATGGGCATGTTCCACACCGGGACCTCCGACCAAGTGTGGCCGGGGAACAGTCACCCAGGCCCGGGTAGCCTCAGCGGCTGCTCCCGCTGAGGTCAACTTGGAGGTTGGAGCTCCGACTTCCATGGGCACTATTCCTCCCCGGGACCTGCCGCCAAGTCTGGCCGGGGGACAGTGACACATTCCCGGGTAGCCTGAGCGGCTGCTCCCGCTGAACTCTTTAGTTCCATGGGCATGTTCCTCATCAGGAATCAACGACCAAGTGTGGCCGAGGACAGTGACACATTCCCGGGTAGCCTCAGCAGCTGCTCCCGCTGAGCTACTTCCATGAGCACTATTCCTCCCCGGGACCTGCCGCCAAGTCTGGCCGGGGGACAGTGACACATTCCCGGGTAGCCTGAGTGGCTGCTCCCGCTGAGCTACTTCCATGGGAACTATTCCTCCCCGGGACTTGCCGCCAAGTCTTGGCCGGGGGACAGTGACACATTCCCGGGTAGCCTGAGTGGCTGCTCCCGCTGAGCTACTTCCATGGGAACTATTCCTCCCGGGACTTGCCGCCAAGTCTTGGCCGGGGGACAGTGACACATTCCCGTGTAGCCTGAGTGGCTGCTCCCGCTGAGCTCTTACTTCCATGGGCATGTTCCTCACCGGGACATACTACCAAGTGTGGCCGGGTTTCGAGCTCCAAACTCGGCTTGCACTTGGTCGCTTGGGGGGTCCCCTCCGCTCCGGGAAGGGCGCCCTCCAGCGGGCAGACGAGGGTACTTCTAGTCTGCCCGAGCTCCATGGGGCCCCTCTCGCCCCTAGGCTCCCGGCCCAGGGTTCCAGGGTCGCGGATCCAGCCACCATGCGGAGTTCGGTTTGGGTACCGGGCCTGGCAGAAATCACGCCGGGATCGGTGAGCCCTCCTCGGCCGCGGCTTCGCGCAAAAACTCCCTTTCGCGGTTCTCTTCACTTCAACTTCCATGGACACGTTCCACACTTGGACCTACGACCAAGTGTGCCCGGGGAACAGTAACCCATGCCCGGGCAGCCTCAGCAAGTGCTCCGGCTGAGGTCAGTTTGGAGGTTTGAGCTCCGACTTCCATGGCCATGTTCCTCACCGGGACCTACGACCAAGCGTGGCCGGGTTTCGAGCTCCAAACTCGGCTTGCACTTGGTGGCCAAGGGGGTCCCCTCCGCTCCGGGAAGGGCGCCCTCCAGCGGGCAGACGAGGTTACTTCTAGTCTGCCCGAGCTCCATGGGGCATTATTCCTCCCCGGGACTTGCCGCCAAGTCTGGCCGGGGGACAGTGACACTTGGCCGGGTAGGCGAAGTGGCTTCTCCCGCTGACTTGCCCCTTTGGAAGTAGGAGCTCCTACTTCCATGGGCATTATTCCTCCCGGGACTTGCCGCCAAGTCTGGCCGGGGGACAGTGACACTTGGCCGGGTAGGCGAAGTGGCTTCTCCCGCTGACTTGCCCCTTTGGAAGTAGGAGCTCCTACTTCCATGGGCATTATTCCTCCCCGGGACTTGCCGCCAAGTCTGGCCGGGGGACAGTGACACTTGGCCGGGTAGGCGAAGTGGCTTCTCCCGCTGACTTGCCCCTTTGGAAGTAGGAGCTCTTACTTCCATGGGCATTATACCTCTCGAAGACTTAGAGCCAAGTGAGCTCCTACTTCCATGGGCATTATTCCTCCCCGGGACTTGCCGCCAAGTCTGGCCGGGGGACAGTGACACTTGGCCGGGTAGGCGAAGTGGCTTCTCCCCGCTGACTTGCCCCTTTGGAAGTAGGAGCTCTTACTTCCATGGGCATTATACCTCTCGAAGACGTAGAGCCAAGTGAGCTCCTACTTCCATGGGCATTATTCCTCCCCGGGACTTGCCGCCAAGTCTGGCCGGGGGACAGTGACACTTGGCCGGGTAGGCCAAGTGGCTTCTCCCGCTGACTTGCCCCTTTGGAAGTAGGAGCTCCTACTTCCATGGGCATTATTCCTCCCCGGGACTTGCCGCCAAGTCTGGCCGGGGGACAGTGACACTTGGCCGGGTAGGCGAAGTGGCTTCTCCCGCTGACTTGCCCCTTTGGAAGTAGGAGCTCCTACTTCCATGGGCATTATTCCTCCCCGGACTTGCCGCCAAGTCTGGCCGGGGGACAGTGACACTTGGCCGGGTAGGCGAAGTGGCTTCTCCCGCTGACTTGCCCCTTTGGAAGTAGGAGCTCTTACTTCCATGGGCATTATACCTCTCGAAGACTTAGAGCCAAGTGAGCTCCTACTTCCATGGGCATTATTCCTCCCCGGGACTTGCCGCCAAGTCTGGCCGGGGACAGTGACACTTGGCCGGGTAGGCGAAGTGGCTTCTCCCGCTGACTTGCCCCTTTGGAAGTAGGAGCTCCTACTTCCATGGGCATTATTCCTCCCCGGGACTTGCCGCCAAGTCTGGCCGGGGGACAGTGACACTTGGCCGGGTAGGCGAAGTGGCTTCTCCCGCTGACTTGCCCCTTTGGAAGTAGGAGCTCCTACTTCCATGGGCATTATTCCTCCCCGGGACTTGCCGCCAAGTCTGGCCGGGGGACAGTGACACTTGGCCGGGTAGGCGAAGTGGCCTTCTCCCGCTGACTTGCCCCTTTGGAAGTAGGAGCTCCTACTTCCATGGGCATTATTCCTCCCCGGGACTTGCCGCCAAGTCTGGCCGGGGGACAGTGACACTTGGCCGGGTAGGCGAAGTGGCTTCTCCCGCTTACTTGCCCCTTTGGAAGTAGGAGCTCCTACTTCCATGGGCATTATTCCTCCCCGGGACTTGCCGCCAAGTCTGGCCGGGGGACAGTGACACTTGGCCGGGTAGGCGAAGTGGCTTCTCCCGCTGACTTGCCCCTTTGGAAGTAGGAGCTCTTACTTCCATGGGCATTATACCTCTCGAAGACTTAGAGCCAAGTGAGCTCCTACTTCCATGGGCATTATTCCTCCCCGGGACTTGCCGCCAAGTCTGGCCGGGGGACAGTGACAATTGGCCGGGTAGGCGAAGTGGCTTCTCCCGCTGACTTGCCCCTTTGGAAGTAGGAGCTCCTACTTCCATGGGCATTATTCCTCCCCGGGACTTGCCGCCAAGTCTGGCCGGGGGACAGTGACATGTGGCCGGATAGGCCAAGTGGCTTCTCCCGCTGACTTGCCCCTTTGGAAGTAGGAGCTCCTACTTCCATGGGCATTATTCCTCCCCGGGACCTACAGCCAAGAGTGGCCGGGGGACAGTGACACTTGGCCGGGTAGGCGAAGTGGCTTCTCCCGCTGACTTGCCCCTTTGGAAGTAGGAGCTCCTACTTCCATGGGCATTATTCCTCCCCGGGACTTGCCGCCAAGTCTGGCCGGGGGACAGCGACATGTGGCCGGATAGGCCAAGTGGCTTCTCCCGCTGACTTGCCCCCTTTGGAAGTAGGAGCTCCTACTTCCATGGGCATTATTCCTCCCCGGGACCTACAGCCAAGAGTGGCCGGGGGACAGTGACACTTGGCCGGGTAGGCCAAGTGGCTTCTCCCGCTGACTTGCCCCTTTGGAAGTAGGAGCTCCTACTTCCATGGGCATTATTCCTCCCCGGGACTTGCCGCCAAGTCTGGCCGGGGGACAGTGACACTTGGCCGGGTAGGCGAAGTGGCTTCTCCCGCTGACTTGCCCCTTTGGAAGTAGGAGCTCCTACTTCCATGGGCATTATTCCTCCCCGGGACCTACTGCCAAGTGTGGCCGGGGGACAGTGACATGTGGCCGGATAGGCCAAGTGGCTTCTCCCGCTGACTTGCCCCTTTGGAAGTAGGAGCTCCTACTTCCATGGGCATTATTCCTCCCCGGGACTTGCCGCCAAGTCTGGCCGGGGGACAGTGACACTTGGCCGGGTAGGCGAAGTGGCTTCTCCCGCTGACTTGCCCCTTTGGAAGTTGGAGCTCTTACTTCCATGGGCATTATACCTCTCGAAGACTTAGAGCCAAGTGAGCTCCTACTTCCATGGGCATTATTCCTCCCCGGGACTTGCCGCCAAGTCTGGCCGGGGGACAGTGACACTTGGCCGGGTAGGCGAAGTGGCTTCTCCCGCTGACTTGCCCCTTTGGAAGTAGGAGCTCCTACTTCCATGGGCATTATTCCTCCCCGGGACCTACTGCCAAGTGTGGCCGGGGGACAGTGACATGTGGCCGTATAGGCCAAGTGGCTTCTCCCGCTGACTTGCCCCTTTGGAAGTAGGAGCTCCTACTTCCATGGGCATTATTCCTCCCCGGGACTTGCCGCCAAGTCTGGCCGGGGGACAGTGACACTCGGCCGGGTAGGCGAAGTGGCTTCTCCCGCTGACTTGCCCCTTTGGAAGTAGGAGCTCCTACTTCCATGGGCATTATTCCTCCCCGGGACCTACTGCCAAGTGTGGCCGGGGAACAGTGACTCTTGGCCGGATAGGCCAAGTGGCTTCTCCCGCTGACTGGCCCTTTTGGAAGTAGGAGCTCCTACTTCCATGGGCATTATTCCTCCCCGGGACCTACAGCCAAGTGTGGCCGGGGAACAGTGACTCTTTGCCGGATAGGCCAAGTGGCTTCTCCGCTGACTTGCCCCTTTGGAAGTAGGAGCTCCTACTTCCATGGGCATTATTCCTCCCCGGGACCTACAGCCAAGTGTGGCCGGGGAACAGTGACTCTTGGCCGGATAGGCCAAGTGGCTTCTCCCGCTGACTTGCCCCTTTGGAAGTAGGAGCTCTTACTTCCATGGGCAGTATACCTCTCGGGGACTTAGAGCCAAGTGTCTTCACCCTTTGGAGGTAGTAGCTCCTACTTCCATGTGCATTATTCCTCCCCGGGACATACTGCCAAGTGTGGCCGGGGAACAGTGACTCTTGGCCGGATAGGCCAAGTGGCTTCTCCCGCTGACTTGCCCCTATGGAAGTAGGAGCTCTTACTTCCATGGGCATTATTCCTCCCCGGGACCTACTGCCAAGTGTGGCCGGGGAACAGTGACTCTTGGCCGGATAGGCCAAGTGGCTTCTCCCGCTGACTTGCCCCTTTGGAAGTAGGAGCTCCCACTTCCATGGGCATTATTCCTCCCCGGGACCTACTGCCAAGTGTGGCCGGGGAACAGTGACTCTTGGCCGGATAGGCCAAGTGGCTTCTCCCGCTGACTTGCCCCTTTGGAGGTAGTAGCTCCTACTTCCATGGGCATTATTCCTCCCCGGGACCTACTGCCAAGTGTGGCCGGGGAACAGTGACTCTTGGCCGGATAGGCCAAGTGGCTTCTCCCGCTGACTTGCCCCTTTGGAAGTAGGAGCTCCTACTTCCATGGGCATTATTCCTCCCCGGGACCTACTGCCAAGTGTGGCCGGGGGACAGTGACATGTGGCCGGATAGGCCAAGTGGCTTCTCCCGCTGACTTGCCCCTTTGGAAGTAGGAGCTCCTACTTCCATGGGCATTATTCCTCCCCGGGACCTACAGCCAAGAGTGGCCGGGGACAGTGACACTTGGCCGGGTAGGCGAGGTGGCTTCTCCCGCTGACTTGACCCTTTGGAAGTAGGAGCTCCTACTTCCATGGGCATTATTCCTCCCCGGGACTTGCCGCCAAGTCTGGCCGGGGGACAGTGACATGTGGCCGGATAGGCCAAGTGGCTTCTCCCGCTGACTTGCCCCTTTGGAAGTAGGAGCTCCTACTTCCATGGGCATTATCCTCCCGGGGACTTGCCGCCAAGTCTGGCCGGGGGACAGTGACACTCGGCCGGGTAGGCGAAGTGGCTTCTCCCGCTGACTTGCCCCTTTGGAAGTAGGAGCTCCTACTTCCATGGGCATTATTCCTCCCCGGGACCTACTGCCAAGTGTGGCCGGGGGACAGTGACACTTGGCCGGGTAGGCGAAGTGGCTTCTCCCGCTGACTTGACCCTTTGGAAGTAGGAGCTCCTACTTCCATGGGCATTATTCCTCCCCGGGACCTCCTGCCAAGTGTGGCCGGGGAACAGTGACTCTTGGCCGGATAGGCCAAGTGGCTTCTCCCGCTGACTTGCCCCTTTGGAAGTAGGAGCTCCTACTTCCATGGGCATTATTCCTCCCCGGGACCTACAGCCAAGTGTGGCCGGGGAACAGTGACTCTTTGCCGGATAGGCCAAGTGGCTTCTCCCGCTGACTTGCCCCTTTGGAAGTAGGAGCTCCTACTTCCATGGGCATTATTCCTCCCCTCGACCTACAGCCAAGTGTGGCCGGGGAACAGTGACTCTTTGCCGGATAGGCCAAGTGGCTTCTCCCCGCTGACTTGCCCCTTTGGAGTAGTAGCAGCTCCTACTTCCATGGGCA